>NW_027464269.1:0-20000 GCF_050947455.1 Rhinoderma darwinii
GAACCAGGTAGGGGAGGGCCCGACCACATCTGCCCGAAGCGAGGGCACCCGGTTTATACTAGCACAATATTTTCCCAGCAACGTTTTCTAAACTGTAAAGAAAGAAAGGATCTAAAAAGAAGCAGAGCGTGTCAGAAAAGAGGGATAAGAAAGGACACCATCTATCAGTGAAACACCTGCCCCATAATACCTGGCTTGTTCACACAGAATTGCATCATAGCTTGCCACACATCTATGTATTATATATATTATTAAAGGCCCCCTAATAAAGGCCCCCTGGTCAGCCATCTTTGTACTCCTTTGAAGCCCTGCCAGAATGATGCATGTTATGGCAGCCTGGGGGCCTCTTGCAGGGCTTTAAAGGATACTGTCAGTTTAGCGATATACTGCAATACATTAGTATTGCAGTATATCATGTAAGCGATCCAATGATCGCTGGTTCAAGTCCTCTAGGGGGACTAATAAGAAAAAAAAACAGTTAAAGTTTTTCTTAAGGTTCCAAAAAAAAAATGGTTCAAGTTCAAAAACCCCTTTTTCCCATTTTTATTCCATAAAGCAATGTTAAAAAAAATAATTAACGTTAACATAACTAGTGTCGCCGCGTCCATAAAAGTCTGAACTATCATAATATAGCGTTATTTAACTCGCTTGGTGAAAGCTGTAAACAAAAAATATATATATATATGTATATATATATATATAAAATGTAAAAAGCAAATTGCTGGGGCGTGGCTTAGCGCGCAGCGAGAGCGGTCGCATGTTCTAGGAGCTCCGCAGTGAACCCGCGCCAATGTTATCCTGCAGACATCCTGAGGCCTCCTAAGGCTTTAAAAATACCGTCCAAACGATCTAGATGGTCGAGGGTGACTACCGGAGCCAGTATGAGCCCCACCAGAGGTCAGTCGGCCGCGGAGAAGCTGCAAGGCTTTGCACGGGGTGAGGGGCAAGATGGCGGACGCCCTCCTCTGCCTCAGCGCTCTAAAGGAGGAGAAGCATGCTAAAACACGATTTTACGCCTGACACGCAGGCTACCGGAAATTACTTATAATGGGGCAAAAGTCTCTATATTCCCTGACCTCGGCTGACTTGCAAAAGAGACGTGCGACATTTCTTGCTGTTAAGAGGCGCCTGAGAGATCTGGGTATTCCATACTCCATGTCATATCCAGCTAGGTTGCGAATTGTGGATGGAGAAAGATCCGTTTTTTTTCAACTCCCCGCAGGATGCTGATGAATGGGTGAGAAGCAAGCGCCCACCTCGACGGAACTAATTCTGCCTGATAACACAGATGGAGTTTCGTGTAAGGATGACTGATGATGTTGGGCTATTCTGAATCACCGGACTTCCATGACTAATCGTAGGATTTCGGGAACATTCCATTCTGATGGTGATCTGGACTGGGTCTGACAGAGATCGGTTAGACCTACTGCCTGGCTAGTGCGACTTTTTGTGTCCTTGGATTTGTGGGGCGCCATACCTGAGGAGGCTGCCGCACGTCCCCTTAATGGTGGAAGCTTAACTAAGTTGCTGTTTGGCGCGGGTATTACCCCCGTATACTTAAATGCCACGTTTTTGGGCACGCTCCGGCAATGTAACATGCATCTACATGCATTGTCGGTATTGTTCTACTATTTACAATCTGTTCTTTTGGGTTCTAGGTTGGAATGTGCCTTGGGTGCGGGCAGTTATGATACTACTCATGTACAAATGTAAACGCATAAGGGATGCACCGAATAATTATCAGCTGCTTCTGAGAAAGGCGGGATTGTTGATGTATTTCAGGCATTGTGGATCTCTCCTACATGTGAGAAGTATATTTTATGAATGTCTTCTTTAACTGTAATGTCGTGGAATGTGAGGGGTATGGGCAGCCCGCAGAAGAGAGTAATATTGTATGGTTATATTCGCAAAGTTAGCCCTCATATATTGTGCCTCCAGGAGACGCATTTAACACCTGCTAAAATGAAAACTGTTCTTAGGCCCTGGGTCCAGTGGTCTAGCCACTCATATCACACATCGTACTCGAGGGACGTGTTCATTTTGGTACACAAATCTGTGAGATGGGAAGCTATCCATACTAAAACCGATAGTGAGGGTACATTCCTCCACCAGCATCTTTACAGATTTTGCATATGGCGGCTACCTTTGCTGCAACATATCCGACTGCTAAAGTGTTGGGCATGGGAGATTTTAACATGGTTGTGAACTGCAGTCTGGATAGGTTTAGTGCTTCTTCTGGGCAGGACCATGTACCCCCCGCCATATCTGTACTGGGTTTACTGTTTGCTGAGATGGGATGGACAGAACTTTACCGATATAAACACCCAACAACTAAAGTGTATTCCTCCCTAGGCAGAAACTCCCTATCCTGCATAGACTATATGTTGGGAAATTCTCTCATTGTACCTTTGGTTGAATCTGTCACTTATAAATCTAGAGCGGCGTCTGATCATTCTCCTATGGTGACCAGCTTTAGTCTCCCTGGCCCCTCCTTACCTAGGAGCTGGAAAATACACCCCTTTTGGTTGACCCTGACAGGCCCTCAGGATAGGATCCCTGAACAACTTGACTTGGATATGTAGAGTCGAGTGATCAGTAATTATTCCTTACCCCCTTAAGAATAATAACACATGACACCAAGGTTGGATTTTAATGGCCACAGCAGCCGTTTATTATAAATTTTATAAAATTAGAAATTTTATAACCAAACCTTAAATAACCTAGAATTCCCCAACATTGGAATTCTTCCAGAATAAACATACCAAACCCTTAACAGGGTCAATATAAATAACACCCATAACATGACCAGGGGAAGCCCTTGAGGTTACCACAACTTAGAAAAGATAGCCATCTGCCACCACCACTTGTTTTTACCTCCAGCCGTAACCCGGCTCGAAGGCACCGCTCACTTCTTGCAGATGGCTTTGCCCATAAAGCACTTCAAAGGGGTAACACCCTAAGAAGCCTTCATATTTTGGGGGACGCATACCCCTGATGCGACCCCCCCACCAGTTTTACTGACCAACCTCAAGGACTCCCCCCGCCACTGCGACATGGACCTTGACCACCTCAAGCCCAAGAGCTCCTCCACACCAACACCCCTCTTTCAATCCTGTCTGCTAGGGCCAAACTCCACAAATCCATCCCCACCTCATTCAAATGCACCCCATCCTGTCTCCAATAACAACCTACACCCGCTTCCAGGTCCCTGTGCCTGACCACCACACCTCGATTTTTTGCCACAAATGCCGACACCGCCCTATTCACTTTTATTCTGGCCTGATTGAGCCTCTCCACGGATCGGGCAAAGCGCCATGTCTTTCTGGGCACAATATCTGACCAGACTATAATCAGGCCCGGGTGTAACACCCATAAACACAACAAATTGTGCTTAATATCCCTCACCAAATCACGAAAAGGGCGCACACTCAAGTCATTCCCCCCAACATGTAAAACTAAAATCTCGGGAACCCGGTCTAGCTGCGTATACACCTGAAACTCTGGTAACACCCTGGACCAAACCATTCCTCGGAAACCAAGCCAATGCAGGACAGCATCCTCCCGCGGAATCCTCAGTTGTCGACCATCCGGGCGAACTTCCGCCCTTAGTGCGCCCCAATACACAAAGGAGTGCCCCAAGATCCAAACCAGCAAAGGACGCGAACCTGCGAAAGAAAGAAAACACACACATCTTACAAATCCCATTCGCACTCTATCTTCCACAGGCACAACATACCCCCTAGCAACCTTTTAACAGTCTGACAGCAAATGAGGCCGAACATAAGTGCGGAAACGGTTAGACTCCCATCTCCCAATACGCCTATCCCCTGACTCATCCAAACCCCATCGCACCGCTTCAGTTGCTGCACCAATTGTAAACAAATGGGAAGAATACTCAGCTGACTTCAACCCAATTGCCAGCAAACAGCGCTTAAACACTGCCCCAAATTGGAACCTGGATAAAAAGGACCTGTCTCCATGCCGCAATAACGGAACCCCCGTTGCCCCCACCTGTACCCCAAAAGCAGACATACACTGTACCGGACACACCGCCGAACGCCCGATAGCAAACAACACAATCCGCGTCCCCTTACCCACCGTGTCAGTTTTTGACCTGCGCATCAGCAAACAACTCCACATCCTCTTGACTTATTCCCCCCGCACGCAACCAACTCGGCGACACCAATTCACCCACTCTAAAAGCCCAAAAAAAGGCTAACGAAAAAACCAAGCGAAACAATCGGACTTCAAAGGCCGAACTACAAACCACCTCCACCGCCGTACCCAACAAGCAAAGAATCCGGTAAGAAACTGGCCGCCGCCGATCTACCGACCCTCTCCCCCTGCGAATACCTTTTAATTCTTGAATCGCCAAAAATTCCTTGGTCACATCTTTTTCGCCATGCAATTTCAAACGAAACGCCACAGCGGACACAAACGTATTCACTTTTGCTACAGACATACCTGACTCATACACATCCCCCAACCAATACAAAAAGGCCACCAGCCTGTCCCGGTCTGACCGGACGTCGCCCAAACCTCTCAACCAAAGCTCCCATTGAGCCCAGCCAGCCCTATATGCTGCCCACGTAGAACTTGCCAATGATCGCTCAATCAATGCTCCTGCCACAGAGAAACCAACTCCCAAAGATGATCCGGGCACACCATGCCAATCTGCTCCGCTCCCGGCGCCAGCTGACGAAAACGATCCCACTGTGAGCGAGAAAGGGCATCAGCAACACAATTGTCAACCCCCGGCACATGCACCGCCACCACCCAAGCATTTAACGACAAACAAACCAGCACCAAATGCCGCAACAGTTGAACCACCGGAGGAGACGACGCCGAGATGTTATTGATAGCCAACACCACCCCCAGATTATCGCAGTGAAAATGAATCTTCTTGTCCCTGAGCCTATCCCCCCAAATGGTCACAGCGACCACGATAGGAAATAGCTCGAGCAGGGCCAGGTTTTTTGTCAGACCGTTTTCCACCCAGCTAACCGGCCACCCCCCAGCACACCACTGGCCACCACAATAGGCCCCAAAACCGCCCCCTCCAGCCGCATCTGTAAACAAGTCCAGATCCACGGAATCGAAAGCCCCAGCCATCCACAGGGACCGCCCGTTGTACTGTCCCAAAAACCGATGTCACTCTTCCAAGTCGGCCCGATGCTCCCCTCTCAATCTTACAAAGTGATGCGGTGCCACCACACCAGCAGTCGCCGCCGCCAAACGCCTACTAAACACTCTGCCCATGGGCATGATCCCATACGCAAAGTTTAACTTCCCTAACAATGACTGCAGACTGCGTAATGTGACCTTTTTAAGCCGAGACAACGCCTGAACCTCCAAACGAAGGGCCACCAACTTATCCTCCGGAAGCCTGCATTCCATTAAAACCGAATCGATTTCAATGCCTAAAAAACGAATAACCGTAACATGCCCCTCTGTTTTGTCAGGAGCCAGCGGGACTCCAAAATCCCTCATGACTCTCTGCAACGCAAACAAAATATTGGCGCACATCGCCGATCTGCCCGGGCCAACACACAAAAAATCATCAAGGTAGTGAATAACTGAATTCACACCTGCGACGTCCCGAGTTGCCCATTCCAAAAATGAACTAAATGCCTCAAAATAGGCGCAAGACAGGGAACAACCCATCGGCAAACAATGATCCACAAAAAATTCCCCTCCCAAAAACAACCCAACAACCGTTGACTCTTGGGATGAATCGGCAGTAACCGAAAAGCCGCCTCAATATCAGTTTTTGACAACAAGGCACCTGCACCCGCTTCGCGAACCAACGCCACTGCCTTATCAAACGACGCGTACACCACCGAACACAACACCGGATCAATACCATCATTAACCGATGCACCCCGGGGAAAAGAAAGATGATGTATCAACCGAAACTTGTTCGGCTCACGCTTAGGCACCACACCCAACGGGGAAACAACAAGATCCGACACAGGTGGTTCCACAAAAGGCCCTGACATGCGACCCAAAACCACATCTTTACGAAGTTTTTCAGTCACCACCCCGGCATGCTGATAAGCGAACCGGAGATTCCGACGAGTCACTGGAATGTCATAAGGAGGAGAAGGAATTACAAAGCCCATGCTAAACAGATCCGCAATCAATTGCGCCCCAGCCCTATCCGGATATCTACTTAGAAAGGGGGCCATCCTTTCCAGCTTCACCGGCGTCACCCCCTTGACCAGCTGAACCCCCTGGTCCACCTCCCTTCTTGCCTTTTCGCAAACACTTCGACGCGCCATGAGATGACCCGCTGCAATGGGAACACACGTGCTTGAACTTGCACGCTGCCCCAAATTTACACTGGCCGTCGTTAAACTGCCAGCAGAAACCGAGTTTTGAACCGGAACCTTGACTGGACTAACCGACCTGCCCTACAGACCCTCCGCTCCCTGGAAAGGACTGTCCCGGCTTAACCGGAGCAGTCACCCTCAACCACAATGCGATATTTTTCTGATCCCATCTAATGCTGGGCCGCACCGCCTTCCGCTGCCGAAATTGCTCATCATAACGCAGCCAAGCCATACCGCCATACGCACGATGCGCCTCACCGATAGCATCCATATAAGAAAAAATCGCGGAACAATTTTCCGGCGCCTTTTCCCCAACACTAGCCAAGATCGCGAAGGCCCGCAGCCAATTCACAAATGTTTGCGGAATGAGCCGATAACGCAGACGTTCCTCCTCTTCCTTCTTACTCTCATCCCTCTTCCCTTTATCCAAATTAAATTTTGCCAATGGAAGGAGAGAAAATATCTCCACATACTCGTCCTTCCAAATGCGCTCCTGAACTTTCTGTTTCAAATGCGCCCTCAACGGGCCCTCAAAACAGACATAAACCTCACCTCTTGCTCTATCATCCAACCGCACCCTGTCACCCTCTTGAGCCCCGTCTGTCTGCACCGACACAGCCACCGCCCCCGCACTTGCACCCTATATTGAGGCTGCCCTACCAACGGCGGCGCCGTCCAAACCGCAACCGCGGACACCCCCGCCGATACCGGGGCCTGCGACCTATCTAATCTGTTGACCAGCTCGCGCAAGCATCCCACTAAGTCATCAAGACCGCTACCACCTCCTCCGGAAGACCCGTCAACAGCCGTAGAACCCGCCGCATCCCCTGCACCCCCCAACATGCGCGTATTAGGAGAAGAGAAAGAAGAAAAACACCCACCTGGCTGCTCAGGCGCTGTGATCCCGCTAGCCGGACGAACTTGAACACGCCGATGCTCAACATCGTCTCCTTCTTCTAAGTCACCCGCTGTCTGCGACCGCTGCCCGCACCCACAATGCAAGCACGGAGATCCCTGACCAGACTGTCCCGAAGGGCCGGCCTCCATACTAGCCCTGATGCTGATAGGGCCAGCCGCCTGCTGCCCGTTATGCGGTATTCAGAGCTCAGACCGCACTCCACGGCCCACCGGACTCGCCATTCTTCCGGACTCAGACCTCGAAGCAGCCAGCCCCCTGATTGGCACCTCACCAGGCGGGGCTGCCGACATCCCCGCATCTTGCACCACACCAGATGGAGGGGGGGTATTTGGGAAGCCAGGAGCCAACCCCCCCCTAGCCGCCAAGCACCGCCGCAGCTGGGGATTTCTGCCAGGCCGGGACCACCGAGGGGATGCAGCTCTCCCTGGAGACCGGCCTGCACCGACCCTGAAGGGGCTTCCCCTGCGGCGCCGTACCCGCGGGATTTCGTCAGGGCTAAGTCTCCCTGGGGGTCTGGCACGCCGTGACCTGCGAGCAGGCACGACCTCAGGTGAACAGACATCGGACATGATCCCTCCACTAGCCAGAGGGCTGAGCAGCAGAGGGCTGCCTAAATTTAAGTCCAGCACTACAGGGGACGACAGGGAAGAAGCCGCCCCACCCCCCTCCCTGGACACTGCGCGATGAGAGCGCCGGGGCCCAGCTGCCTGGGGCACAGTCAGCCCCACAAGTCTCGTCACCTGCTCCTCGAACCATCCGACATCCTGCTGATCAACTGCCGCCCGGAGTCGCTCCACAAGCTCACTGAAAGATGCCATCTCCAACGAGCAGGTAAGTAAATATAACACTACAACGCTGCTGCTGCTCCTCCTGTTGCTGTGTTACCTCCCGCTGTCTCCCTCGCACTGAGGAAAACAGCGGGAAGCCTGAGACTCCCACCCCCTCCCTCCTCCCTTCCAAACCACTCCCCTTCACTCCCTGCTACTCAACCTTAACCCCTTCCTCACCTGTTCCCTCCTATCCTGTCATGGCGGCCTCCCCTTATTCCCTGCAGTCGGCAGTGCGGCCGCTCATGGAGGTATTTAATATAGAAAATAGCACATTTGAAAATTCCAGCATTGCATGGGATACTGTGAAGGCCTATCTTAGAGGGTGTCTCCGGTCCACTATTTCCTATTTAAAAAAGGACTCTTCCAGAATTGAGTCAGAGTTGGAGAAGCAATGCGCAGCTCTAGAGGGTAAATACACTGCTGATCCCACTGACATAAATAAAGATTTATGGCTGCAAATGGGGCGGAAATACCTATTACTGCTACAGGAAAAGGCAAATAGGAAGATATTTTTGCGAAGCAATCGTATTTTGAGTTGGGTAACCAGTCCAGCAAACTCTTGGCCCACTTAATCCATCAAAACTCTAAAAGCCCGGCTATTCTCAAAATTCACAGTAGCTCTGGGGATTGTTTGATGGACTCCCAAGGAATAGCCGAGGCATTTGTGCAGTTTTACAGGGAGCTATATACCTTTCAATCCAGTTATGATATGTCTGAGTTTCAGTACTATATGGATGGTATTTCGTTCCCAACACTGAGTGTAGAAGGTAGAACAGCCCTGGAAGCTGATGTGACTGAGGAGAAGATACGGGAATCCTTGAAAGGTATGTCAAAATGGAAAGCATCGGGTATAGAGCAGGGGTCTCAAGCACGCGGCCCGCGGGCCGCATGCGGCCCCTGAGGCTGTCATCTGCGGCCCGCGGGACACAGAGCCGCTAGTATCGGCTCTGCTCCGAGACTCTGGAATTCCCTGACATCGCTGTCCACATATGAACAGCGATGTCTGGGGCTTCCCCAGAGCCGGAGTCCCTGGCAGAGCGCTAGTACAGGCTCTGCTCCGGGACTCTGTGGAATTCCCTGACATCGCTGCCCATATATGGACAGTGTGTCAGGGTCTTGCCGAGAGCGGAGCAGAGCGCTGGTGTCGGCTCTGTTCCTGGACTCTGTGGAATTCCCTGACATCGCTGTCCACATATGAACAGCTATGTCTGGGGCTTCCCCAGAGCCGGAGTCCCGAGCAGAGCGCTGGTGTCGGCTCTGCTCCGGGACTCTATGGAATTCCCTGACATCGCTGTCCACATATGAACAGCGATGTCTGGGGCTTCCCCAGAGCCGGAGTCCCGGGCAGAGCGCTAGTACAGGCTCTGCTCCGGGACTCTGTGGAATTCCCTGACGTCGCTGCCCATATATGGACAGTGTGTCAGGGTCTTCCCCAGAGCGGAGTCCCGGGCAGAGCGCTATTATCGGCTCTGCTCCGGGACTCTGGGGGAGCCTCTGACATCGCTGTCCATACATCGACAATGATGTCAGGGGCTTCCCCAGAGCAGGAGTCCCAGTGATGTCAGGAGCACAGCTGGAGTCCCAGGAAGAGCCTACTAGCGCTCTGCCTGGGACTCCAGCTCTGGGGTTGCCCCTGACATCTCTGTCCATATATGGACAGTGATGTCAGGAGCAGAGCTGGAATCCCAGGCAGAGTGCCAGAAGCGGCTCTGCTCCGGGACTCCAGCTCTGGGCAAGCCCCTGACATCACTGGGGCAGCCTCTACAGAGGGCACTGGGGCAGCCTCTACAGAGGGCACTGGGGCAGCCTCTACAGAGGGCACTGGGTCAGCCTCTACAGAGGGCACTGGGGCAGCCTCTACAGAGGGCACTGGGGCAGCCTCTACAGAGGGCACTGGGGCAGCCTCTACAGAGGGCACTGGGACAGCCTCTACAGAGGGCACTGGGGCAGCCTCTACAGAGGGCACTGGGGCAGCCTCTACAGAGGGCACTGGGGCAGCCTCTACAGAGGGCACTGGGACAGCCTCTACAGAGGGCACTGGGGCAGCCTCTACAGAGGGCACTGGGGCAGCCTCTACAGAGGGCACTGGGGTAGCCTCTACCGAGGGCACTGTGGCAGCCTCTACAGAGGGCACTGTGGCATTATCTACAAGTGGGTGTGTGGCAGTATCTGAAGAGGACACTGGCATTATCTAGGGGTGTGTTGCATTATCTACAGAGGGCACTGTGGCCTTATCTACAGAGGGCACTGTGGCCTTATCTACAGAGGGCACTGTGGCCTTATCTACATAGGGCACTGTGGCCTTATCTACAGAGGGCACTGTGGCCTTATCTACAGAGGGCACTGTGGCCTTATCTACAGAGGGCACTGTGGCATTATCCACAGAGGGCACTGCGGCTGCATCCACAGAGGGCACTGCGGCAGCATCCACAGAGGGCACTGCGGCACTATCTAAAAAGGGGCTGCCCAATCTTGACATGTGTGCTAACTGAGTCGCCGGACTGCATTTAGCGACACTTAAACTGGAAAGCTGGATTGTTGAAATAAGCACGTGGAGAAATATCTCAAATTTTAAACCTAGCGCTATTATAGTAATGTATTATTATTATTCTAGTAATATAGTGTTATAGTAGTTCAAATAACTAATTGATTAACAATAATTTTGTATTGTATCAAATTTGAAAGTAATGCGGCCCGTCAACTTCCCATTTATTCTATATGCGGCCCACTTACCTGGCCGAGTTTGAGACCCCTGCTATAGAGGTATACCACAAATACTCAGACCATCTCATTCCCTCACTATGCGCTATGTTTTCTTATGCCCTTGGTGTGTGGCAATTACCAGATAGCATGTATGATGCCACTATTATTGTCCTGTTAAAACCCGATAAAGACCCTATGGAATGTGGCTCCTATCGTCCGATATCGTTATTAAAAAATGACTACAAACTACTTACTAAAATTCTGGCAAACAGACTTAATAAAGTCATTTCCCAAGTTATTCATGATGACCAGTCCGGCTTTATGCCTGGGAAGTCTACCTCCGATAACATCCGGAGGGTGCAGATTCTTGCTCAGATAGGGGGTGCTATAAAGGCTGATTGGGCAATGGCGTCTCTGGACGCTGCGAAAGCCTTTGATTCCATTGAATAGGTATACCTGCTGTAGACTTTGGAGAGGTTTGGGTTTGGTCCACAGTTCCTTTGATGGATTTCGCTCCTATACAAGGCGCTGAGGGCACAAATTCTGGTGAATGGTGAACTATCCCCATATTTCAGTTTACAGAGAGGTACTAGGCAGGGATGTCCGTGCTCTCCCCATTGCTTTTCGCTCTTGCTATTGAACCATTATCTATACGTATACGACAACACCCTGCGTACAAAGGGATTTGTTTGGGGGGCAGGGAGGATAGAATTGGCTTATTTGCAGACGACATGGTTCTTTTTACGTCCCAGCCAATTGTGACATTACCCCAGGCGATTACTACTCTGGAGATATTTGGGAGATTCGCTGGACTCCATATCAACTGGACTAAGTCTTTTTTTATGCCCTTACAGGGGGTGGGATGGCCAGACTCCATACATGGCTTACGGGTGGTTTCCTCATTTAAATACCTAGGTATTATTATCAATCTGTATCATGGGGATGATCATTCCACTAATATATTGTTGCTACTGGAATACGTAAAGGTTAAGTTTAGGATCTGGAGCGCTCTTCCCCTAGCAGTGACTGGCAGAATAAACTTAATTAAAATGGTCGTTCTTCCCAAATGTCTTTATGTCCTCGAACACGCAGCGACACCAGTGTTTAAAACATTTTTCAAGCAGATACATGCCTTATTTCCAGCATTTATTTGGGGTTCCAATCGATCTAAGCTCAGTCTCACTACTTTGCAGCGTCCCAAAACATTAGGAGGAGCAGCCTTGCCAGATCTCTACCTCTATTATTTGGCGGGGCAATTAAGATATTTGAAAGTTTGGGTCGCCAACATGACCTTGCCAAATAGGGAACATCATCTGGCGTTTCATCTGCAAATGACCACTCTCTGGCCAGTATTAGAGGGGTCCCTGAATGCAATTCAAAATGTATTGCCCATTCATAGGGTGGCGTCTCAGGTGTGGATGGCTGCGAAAAGCATTTATGGGTACTCTGATGTACAAACTGATATGCCGTTATGGTTTAACCCACTCCTCTCCCAGATGTCAGATGCTTTGTCTCCCTCCTTTTGGATTCAGCACGGGGTATGCACTGTTGGGGATATGTATGAGGATAATATTCTTAAATCGTTTACACAACTGCATTCTGGCTTTGCAATACCTAGGACTGCCTTTTACAGATACCTACAATTGCGCCATGCTCTCGGGGCCCAGTACCCTTCCTCTGACACGGCATTCTCGCAATTTCCTCTGATAGGAATTTTTAGATCCAATGCACCAGAGGTTTGATATCTGCCATATACACATCTCTCATATCGACCAAATTAGCCAGAACACCCCTGCAGGTAAAAGACAAATGGACTACACAGATACCTGACCTTACAGAAGGGGATTGGAACGAGATCCTATCCTCTCCACTATTTGTGTCTCCAGCCGCTAACAATAGGATGATACAAATATCCATAATCCATCAAAGTTACCTTACTCCTGTTAGATTACACAAAATGGGTAGATACCCGAGCACGGAATGTCACAGGTGCCGGTACCCTAGGTCAGACTTTTGGCACATGATCTGGGCATGTCCATTTATTTCCTCTTTTTGGGAAGAGGTAGTTGGGGCAGCTACTGGAATTCTGCATATACCAGTCCCAGTTAGTCCACAAGTTTGTTTGTTTGGTATGCTACAGGATGAACATTGGCCTCATTATTTGAAAATATTCCTCCTCCCACTACGGCTAAATGGAAATCACTTGTGAATTCTATCATTCCGTATGAGAGGATAATGTATAGACAGAGAGGATGCATTGATAAATTCTATAAGATATGGGAAGCCTGGTGTGACTCTGCGGTGACTCAGTATACCCCACACAGGTATAATGACCTCCGCCGGTCATTGACACACAATTGAAGCTACTGGGTTGTGGATCTACAGTATATAATTCATAAAATAGTGTCTTGATTTGTTTTGTTTTTTGCCTTTGGATACATGTTAAATGTCTGAATACATGTCTGTATTTCTCTTTATTTGAAATGTTGGTGTGTTATGTCTCACACACATCTCTGCCTTATTTTCTGTATTATGTGCATGGCATGATTGCATTTGTACTACGATTCTTCAATAAAACGAGTTTACAAAAAAAAAAAGTAAATTGCTGTTTTTTGGTCACCTTAGCGCTCCAAACAAATAGAATAAAAAGTGATCAAAAAGTCGCTTGTACCCCAAAATGGTATCGGTGAAAACTACAGCTCGCCCCGCAAAATGTAAGCCCTCACACCGGTATAGTGACGGAAAAATAAAAAAAAGTTATGGCTCTCAGAATAAGGTGACACAAAACATTATTTTTCTTAGGGGGGATTCACACGAGCGTGTATTCGGTCCGTGCGGGCCGCGTGGTTTTCACGCGCCACGCATCGACCAATACAAGTCTATGGGGCAGTACAGACAGTCCGTGCTTTTTGCGCAGCGTTTGTTCGCTGCGTACAAAACGCGACAGGTTCAATAACTCTGCGTATTTCGCGCATCACGCACCCATGAGTCAATGGGTGCGTGAAAACCACGCAGGTTGCACGGAAGCACTTCCGTGCGAACCGACTGAAACAGCGCACCAGCTGTCAAAAGGATGAATGTAAACAGAAAAGCACCACGTGCTTTTTTGTTTCCGAACATCCAAACGGAGTGTCTTTGAGATGAGCGAACCCGGACAAGCGAACCGAACTTCACCGGGTTCGGCCGAACTCGTTTTGGCCGAACCCGGCAAAAAAATGTCCGGTACGCGACGTCAGGACATAGTCACTGTCCAGGGTGCTGAAAGAGTTAAACTGTTTCAGCACCATGGACAGTGACTACCGATCCCAAAAAACATGAACCTGTAAAAAAAAACGAAGTTCTGACTTACCGATAACTCCCGGCTTCTTCCTCCAGTCTGACCTCCCGGGATGACAATTCAGTCCAAGTGACAGCTGCAGCCAATCACAGGCCAAGCACAGGCTGAAGCGGACACATGGACTGCCGCGTCATCCAGGGAGGTGGGGCCCGATGTCAAGAGAGGCGCGTCACCAAGGACGCGTCACCAAGGCAACGGCCGGGAGGGCAGATCTCGGTAAGTACGAACTTTTTTTTTTTTAACAGGTTGCTGTATATTGTGTTCGACATTCACTGTCGAGGGTGCTGAAAGAGTTACTGCCGATCAGTTAGCTCTTTCAGCACCTTGGACAGTGACGGGCGTCGACTAGCCTCATCTCTATGATGGCGGCTGCGCGAAAATCACGCAGCCGCGCATCATACACGGATGACACACGCAGCAAATGTCAAATGTTTTTTGCGCGCGCAAAACGCTGCGTTGTTTGCGCACGCAAAAACGCAACGTCCGTCTGTATCTGCCCTTAGGCAAATAGTTTTATTTTTTCTAAAAGTGGTAAAACATAAAACAAAACATAACAATGTGGTATCGCCGTAATCGCCGTTAAAACAAAACCCCCAAAAAATGGCGTAATTGCTGTTTTTTTGCCTATTTCACATCACAAATAATTTTTGATTCAGCTTCCCAGTATATTATGCTGTAGAATAAATGGCGCCATGAAAAACTACAACTTGTCCCGCAAAACACAAGCCCTCATAAGGCTGCGTCGACGAAAAAATATAAAAAAAGTTATGGCTTTTGGAAGGCAGGAAGGAAAAGGCTAAAATGAAAATCTCAAATTGGCCGTGTACTTAAGGGGTTAAAGTTTATTCAGTATACAGTAAGCATTTCTGCAACTTTCTAATATACTTTGTGTTTCATTATTCCGTCATTTAGAGACTAAAAATCTGTTACAGGGCCCATCAGGGTAAGGTGACTTTTCTTTTTATTGGTGCAAAGGGGGCCTAACTTATCTATGGTAAAACACAGGGGCCTAACTTATCTATGGTAAAACACAGGGGCCTAACTTATCTATGGTAAAACACAGGGCGCCTAACTTATCTATGGTAAAACACAGGGGGCCTAACTTATCTATTGTAAGACACAGGGGACCTAACTTATCTATGGTAAAACACAGGGGGCCTAACTTATCTATGGTAAAACACAGGGGGCCTAACTTATCTATGGTAAAACACAGGGGCCTAACTTATCTATGGTAAAACACAGGGTGCCTAACTTATCTATGGTAAAACACAGGGGCCTAACTTATCTATGGTAAAACACAGGGGGCCTAACTTATCTATGGTAAAACACAGGGGCTTAACTTATCTATGGTAAAACACAGGGGCCTAACTTATCTATGGTAAAACACAGGGGGCCTAACTTATCTATGGTAAAACACAGGGGGCCTAACTAATCTATGGTAAAACACAGGGGGCCTAACTAATCTATGGTAAAACACAGGGGCCTAACTTATCTATGGTAAAACACAGGGGACCTAACTTATCTATGGTAAAACACAGGGGGCCTAACTTATCTACGGTAAAACACAGGGGACCTAACTTATCTATGGTAAAACACAGGGACCTAACTTATCTATGGTAAAACACAGGGGGCTTAACTTATCTACGGTAAAACACAGGGGACCTAACTTATCTATGGTAAAACACAGGGACCTAACTTATCTATGGTAAAACACAGGGGGCCTAACTTATCTATGGTAAAACACAGGGGGCCTAACTTATCTATGGTAAAACACAGGGGGCTTAACTTATCTACGGTAAAACACAGGGGACCTAACTTATCTATGGTAAAACACAGGGGACCTAACTTATCTATGGTAAAACACAGGGGGCCTAACTTATCTATGGTAAAACACAGGGACCTAACTTATCTATGGTAAAACACAGGGGCCTAACTTATCTATGGTAAAACACAAGCGGCCTAACTTATCTATGGTAAAACACAGGGGGCCTAACTTATCTATGGTAAAACACAGCGGGCCTAACTTTTTATTTTTGGTGTCTAGTTTCTTCCATTTTACTGCCGCTGCCGCCGAGTAAGTTGCACCGCAAAGGGGTCACTAAGACCATGTTCACACGGTGGATTTTGCTTGGTGGGTCCCGCTGCAAAATCGGCCGCAGAATTATTCCTGCCGTCAACCAAAAGATTCCTACTCCCATTCACTTCAGACCGGGCAGGGCGCTTCTTTTGCCCGCTAGATGAAAAAATCAGCTAGCGGTAAAAAGAAGCATCTGCCTCCCACTGAAATAGAGATCTGCAGAACATTGCTCTCTCCTCTCTACATCCTGACAGTACATAGTGATATATTCTGCAGATTATTGCCCAACTGACTTCTCTAGAGATCTGCAGAACATTGCTCCTCTACCTCCTGACAGATACATAGTGATATATTCTGCAGATTATTACACCACTGACTTCTCTAGAGATCTGCAGGACATTGCTCCTCTACCCCTGACAGATACATAGTGATATATTCTGCAGATTATTACACCACTGACTTCTCTAGAGATCTGCAGAACATTGCTCCTCTACCTCCTGACAGAAACATAGTGATATATCCTGCAAATTATTACACCACTGACCTCTCTAGAGATCTGCAGAACATCGCTCCTCTAACTCCTGACAGATACATAGTGATATATTCTGCAGATTATTACACCACTGACCTCTCCGGAGATCTGCAGAACTTTTCTCCTCTACCTCCTGACAGATACATAGTGATATATTCTGCAGATTATTACACCACTGACTTCTCTAGAGATCTGCAGGACATTGCTCCTCTACCCCTGACAGATACATAGTGATATATTCTGCAGATTATTAAACCACTGACCTCTCTAGAGATCTGCAGAACATTGCTCCTCTTCCTCCTGACAGATACATAGTGATATATTCTGCAGATTATTATACCACTGACCTCTCTAGAGATCTGCAGAACATTGCTCCTCTAACTCCTGACAGATACATAGTGATATATTCTGCAGATTATTACACCACTGACCTCTCCGGAGATCTGCAGAACATTGCTCCTCTACCTCCTGACAAACATAGTGATATATTCTGCAGATTATTACACCACTGAACTCTCAAGAGATCTGCAGAACATCACTCCTCTAACTCCTGACAGATACATAGTGATATATTCTGCAGATTATTACACCACTGACCTCTCTAGAGATCTGCAGGACTTTTGCTCCTCTACCCCTGACAGATACATAGTGATATATTCTGCAGATTATTAAACCACTGACCTCTCTAGAGATCTGCAGAACATTGCTCCTCTTCCTCCTGACAGATACATAGTGATATATTCTGCAGATTATTATACCACTGACCTCTCTAGAGATCTGCAGAACATTGCTCCTCTTCCTCCTGACAGATACATAGTGATATATTCTGCAGATTATTACACCACTAACCTCTCTAGAGATCTGCAGGACATTGCTCCTCTACCCCTGACAGATACATAGTGATATATTCTGCAGATTATTAAACCACTGACCTCTCTAGAGATCTGCAGAACATTGCTCCTCTACCTCCTGACAGATACATAGTGATATATTCTGCAGATTATTACACCACTGACCTCTCTAGAGATCTGCAGAACATTGCTCCTCTTCCTCCTGACAGATACATAGTGATATATTCTGCAGATTATTATACCACTGACCTCTCTAGAGATCTGCAGAACATTGCTCCTCTTCCTCCTGATAGATACATACTGATATATTCTGCAGATTATTACACCACTGACCTCTCTGGAGATCTGCAGAACATTGCTCCTCTACCTCCTGACAGGTAAATAGTTTTATATTCTGCAGATTATTACACCACTGACCTCTCTAGAGATCTGCAGAACATTGCTCCTCTACCTCCTGACAGATACATAGTGATATATTCTGCAGATTATTACACCACTGACCTCTCTAGAGATCTGCAGAACATTGCTCCTCTACCTCCTGACAGATACATAGTGATATATTCTGCAGATTATTACACCACTAACCTCTCTAGAGATCTGCAGAACATTGCTCCTCTACCCCCTGACAGATACATAGTGATATATTCTGCAGATTATTACACCACTGACTTCTCTAGAGATCTGCAGAACATTGCTCCTCTACCTCCTGACAGATACATAGTGATATAGTCTGCAGAATATTACACCACTAAACTCTCTAGAGATCTGCAGAACATTGCTCCTCAACCCCCTGACAGATACATAGTGATATATTCTGCAGATTATTATACCACTGACCTCTCTAGAGATCTGCAGAACATTGCTCCTCTTCCTCCTGACAGATACATACTGATATATTCTGCAGATTATTACACCACTGACCTCTCTGGAGATCTGCAGAACATTGCTCCTCTACCTCCTGACAGGTAAATAGTTTTATATTCTGCAGATTATTACACCACTGACCTCTCTAGAGATCTGCAGAACATTGCTCCTCTACCTCCTGACAGATACATAGTGATATATTCTGCAGATTATTACACCACTGACCTCTCTAGAGATCTGCAGAACATTGCTCCTCTACCTCCTGACAGATAGATAGTGATATATTCTGCAGATTATTACACCACTAACCTCTCTAGAGATCTGCAGAACATTGCTCCTCTACCCCCTGACAGATACATAGTGATATATTCTGCAGATTATTACACCACTGACTTCTCTAGAGATCTGCAGAACATTGCTCCTCTACCTCCTGACAGATACATAGTGATATAGTCTGCATATTATTACACCACTAAACTCTCTAGAGATCTGCAGAACATTGCTCCTCAACCCCCTGACATATACATAGTGATATATTCTGCAGATTATTACACCACTGACCTCTCAGGAGATCTGCAGAACATCGCTCCTCTAACTCCGGACAGATACATAGTGATATATTCTGCAGATTATTACACCACTGACCTCTCTGGAGATCTGCAGAACATTGCTCCTCTACCTCCTGACAGATAGATAGTGATATATTCTGCAGATTATTACACCACTGACCTCTCTGGAGATCTGCAGAACATTACTCCTCTACCTCCTGACAGATAGATAGTGATATATTCTGCAGATTATTACACCACTGACCTCTCTAGAGATCTGCAGACCATTGCTCCTCTACATAGTGATATATCCTGCAGATTATTACACCACTGACAACTCTGGAGAACTGCAGAACATTGTTCCTCTACCTCCTGACAGATAGATAGTGATATATTCTGCAGATTATTACACCACTGACCTCTCTAGAGATCTGCAGAACATTGCTATTTTCTCTCTACCTCCTGACAGATATATAGTGATATATTCTGCAGATTATTACACCACTGACCTCTCAAGAGATCTGCAGAACATTGCTCCTCTACCTCCTGACAGATACATAGTGATATATGCTGCAGATTATTACACCACTGACCTCTCTAGAGATCTGCAGAACATTGCTCTTTTCTCTCTACCTCCTGACAGATATATAGTGATATATTCTGCAGATTATTACACCACTGACCTCTCAAGAGATCTGCAGAACATTGCTCCTCTACCTTCTGACAGATACATAGTGATATATTCTGCAGATTATTACACCACTGACCTCTCTGGAGATCTGCAGAACATTGCTCCTCAACCTTTTGACAGATAGATAGTGATATATTCTGCAGATTATTACACCATTGACCTCTCTAGAGATCTGCAGAACATTGCTCCTCTACCTCCTGACAGAGAGATAGTGATATATTCTGCAGATTATTACACCACTGACCTCTCTGGAGATCTGCAGAACATTACTCTTCTACCTCCTGACAGATACATAGTGGTATATTCTGCAGATTAT
>NW_027464270.1:0-88991 GCF_050947455.1 Rhinoderma darwinii
CCCTGCTGTACATTACCTGCTATCTCCTCTCTATATATATATATAACACTGTGATAAGAGAGCGCCCCCTGCTGTACATTACCTGCTATCTCCTCTATATATATATAACACTGTGATTAGAGAGCGCCCCCTGCTGTACAGTACCTGCTATCTCCTCTCTATATATATAACACTGTGATTAGAGAGCGCCCCCTGCTGTACATTACCTGCTATCTCCTCTATATATATATAACAGTGTGATTAGAGAGCGCCCCCTGCTGTACATTACCTGCTATCTCCTCTATATATATATATAACACTGTGATTAGAGAGCGCCCCCTGCTGTACATTACCTGTTATCTCCTCTATATATATATAACACTGTGATTAGAGAGCGCCCCCTGCTGTACATTACCTGCTATCTCCTCTCTATATATATAACACTGTGATTAGAGAGCGCCCCCTGCTGTACATTACCTGCTATCTCCTCTATATATAACACTGTGATTAGAGAGCGCCCCCTGCTGTACATTACCTGCTATCTCCTCTATATATATATATAACACTGTGATTAGAGTGCGCCCCCTGCTGTACATTACCTGCTATCTCCTCTATATATATATATATAACACTGTGATTAGAGAGCGCCCCCTGCTGTACATTACCTGCTATCTCCTCTATATATATAACACTGTGATTAGAGAGCGCCCCCTGCTGTACATTACCTGCTATCTCCTCTCTATATATATAACACTGTGATTAGAGAGCGCCCCCTGCTGTACATTACCTGTTATCTCCTCTATATATATATATAACACTGTGATTAGAGAGCGCCCCCTGCTGTACATTACCTGCTATCTCCTCTATATATATATATAACACTGTGATTAGAGAGCGCCCCCTGCTGTACATTACCTGCTATCTCCTCTATATATATATAACACTGTGATTAGAGAGCGCCCCCTGCTGTACATTACCTGATATCTCCTCTATATATATATAACACTGTGATTAGAGAGCGCCCCCTGCTGTACATTACCTGCTATCTCCTCTATATATATAACACTGTGATTAGAGAGCGCCCCCTGCTGTACATTACCTGTTATCTCCTCTATATATATAACACTGTGATTAGAGAGCGCCCCCTGCTGTACATTACCTGCTATCTCCTCTATATATATATATAACACTGTGATTAGAGAGCGCCCCCTGCTGTACATTACCTGCTATCTCCTCTATATATATATATAACACTGTGATTAGAGAGCGCCCCCTGCTGTACATTACCTGATATCTCCTCTATATATATAACACTGTGATTAGAGAGCGCCCCCTGCTGTACATTACCTGCTATCTCCTCTATATATATAACACTGTGATTAGAGAGCGCCCCCTGCTGTACATTACCTGCTATCTCCTCTATATATATATATATAACACTGTGATTAGAGAGCGCCCCCTGCTGTACATTACCTGCTATCTCCTCTCTATATATATAACACTGTGATTAGAGAGCGCCCCCTGCTGTACATTACCTGCTATCTCCTCTATATATATAACACTGTGATTAGAGAGCGCCCCCTGCTGTACATTACCTGCTATCTCCTCTATATATATATATATATATATAACAGTGTGATTAGAGAGCGCCCCCTGCCGTACATTACCTGCTATCTCCTCTATATATATATATATATAACAGTGTGATTAGAGAGCGCCCCCTGCTGTACATTACCTGCTATCTCCTCTATATATATAACACTGTGATTAGAGAGCGCCCCCTGCTGTACATTACCTGTTATCTCCTCTATATATATATATAACACTGATTAGAGAGCGCCCCCTGCCGTACATTACCTGCTATCTCCTCTATATATATATAACACTGTGATTAGAGAGCGCCCCCTGCTGTACATTACCTGCTATCTCCTCTATATATATATATAACACTGTGATTAGAGAGCGCCCCCTGCTGTACATTACCTGCTATCTCCTCTATATATATAACACTGTGATTGCCTGTTATCTCCTCTATATATATAACACTGTGATTAGAGAGCGCCCCCTGCTGTACATTACCTGCTATCTCCTCTATATATATAACACTGTGATTAGAGAGCGCCCCCTGCTGTACATTACCTGCTATCTCCTCTATATATATAACACTGTGATTAGAGAGCGCCCCCTGCTGTACATTACCTGCTATCTCCTCTCTATATATATATAACACTGTGATTAGAGAGCGCCCCCTGCTGTACATTACCTGCTATCTCCTCTATATATATATAACACTGTGATTAGAGAGCGCCCCCTGCTGTATATGACCTGTTATCTCCTCTATATATATAACACTGTGATTAGAGAGCGCCCCCTGCTGTACATTACCTGTTATCTCCTCTATATATATATATAACACTGTGATTAGAGAGCGCCCCCTGCTGTACATTACCTGCTATCTCCTCTATATATATAACACTGTGATTAGAGAGCGCCCCCTGCTGTACATTACCTGCTATCTCCTCTATATATATAACACTGTGATTAGAGAGCGCCCCCTGCTGTACATTACCTGCTATCTCCTCTATATATATAACACTGTGATTAGAGAGCGCCCCCTGCTGTACATTACCTGCTATCTCCTCTATATATATAACACTGATTAGAGAGCGCCCCCTGCTGTACATTACCTGCTATCTCCTCTATATATATATAACACTGTGATTAGAGAGCGCCCCCTGCTGTACATTACCTGTTATCTCCTCTATATATATATAACACTGTGATTAGAGAGCGCCCCCTGCTGTACATTACCTGCTATCTCCTCTCTATATATATAACACTGTGATTAGAGAGCGCCCCCTGCTGTACATTACCTGCTATCTCCTCTATATATATAACACTGTGATTAGAGAGCGCCCCCTGCTGTACATTACCTGTTATCTCCTCTATATATATATATATATAACACTGTGATTAGAGAGCGCCCCCTGCTGTACATTACCTGCTATCTCCTCTATATATATATATAACACTGTGATTAGAGAGCGCCCCCTGCTGTACATTACCTGCTATCTCCTCTATATATATATATAACACTGTGATTAGAGAGCGCCCCCTGCTGTACATTACCTGATATCTCCTCTATATATATAACACTGTGATTAGAGAGCGCCCCCTGCTGTACATTACCTGCTATCTCCTCTATATATATAACACTGTGATTAGAGAGCGCCCCCTGCTGTACATTACCTGCTATCTCCTCTATATATATATATATAACACTGTGATTAGAGAACGCCCCCTGCTGTACATTACCTGCTATCTCCTCTCTATATATATAACACTGTGATTAGAGAGCGCCCCCTGCTGTACATTACCTGCTATCTCCTCTATATATATAACACTGTGATTAGAGAGCGCCCCCTGCTGTACATTACCTGCTATCTCCTCTATATATATATATATATATATATATAACAGTGTGATTAGAGAGCGCCCCCTGCCGTACATTACCTGCTATCTCCTCTATATATATATATATAACAGTGTGATTAGAGAGCGCCCCCTGCTGTACATTACCTGCTATCTCCTCTATATATATAACACTGTGATTAGAGAGCGCCCCCTGCTGTACATTACCTGTTATCTCCTCTATATATATATATAACACTGATTAGAGAGCGCCCCCTGCCGTACATTACCTGCTATCTCCTCTATATATATATAACACTGTGATTAGAGAGCGCCCCCTGCTGTACATTACCTGCTATCTCCTCTATATATATATATAACACTGTGATTAGAGAGCGCCCCCTGCTGTACATTACCTGCTATCTCCTCTATATATATAACACTGTGATTGCCTGTTATCTCCTCTATATATATAACACTGTGATTAGAGAGCGCCCCCTGCTGTACATTACCTGCTATCTCCTCTATATATATAACACTGTGATTAGAGAGCGCCCCCTGCTGTACATTACCTGCTATCTCCTCTATATATATAACACTGTGATTAGAGAGCGCCCCCTGCTGTACATTACCTGCTATCTCCTCTCTATATATATATAACACTGTGATTAGAGAGCGCCCCCTGCTGTACATTACCTGCTATCTCCTCTATATATATATAACACTGTGATTAGAGAGCGCCCCCTGCTGTATATGACCTGTTATCTCCTCTATATATATAACACTGTGATTAGAGAGCGCCCCCTGCTGTACATTACCTGTTATCTCCTCTATATATATATAACACTGTGATTAGAGAGCGCCCCCTGCTGTACATTACCTGCTATCTCCTCTATATATATAACACTGTGATTAGAGAGCGCCCCCTGCTGTACATTACCTGCTATCTCCTCTATATATATAACACTGTGATTAGAGAGCGCCCCCTGCTGTACATTACCTGCTATCTCCTCTATATATATAACACTGTGATTAGAGAGCGCCCCCTGCTGTACATTACCTGCTATCTCCTCTATATATATATAACACTGTGATTAGAGAGCGCCCCCTGCTGTACATTACCTGCTATCTCCTCTATATATATATAACACTGTGATTAGAGAGCGCCCCCTGCTGTACATTACCTGCTATCTCCTCTATATATAACACTGTGATTAGAGAGCGCCCCCTGCTGTACATTACCTGCTATCTCCTCTATATATATAACACTGTGATTAGAGAGCGCCCCCTGCTGTACATTACCTGCTATCTCCTCTATATATATATATATATATATAACACTGTGATTAGAGAGCGCCCCCTGCTGTACATTACCTGCTATCTCCTCTATATATATAACACTGTGATTAGAGAGCGCCCCCTGCTGTACATTACCTGTTATCTCCTCTATATATAGAACACTGTGATTAGAGAGCGCCCCCTGCTGTACATTACCTGTTATCTCCTCTATATATATATTACACTGTGATTAGAGAGCGCCCCCTGCTGTACATTACCTGCTATCTCCTCTATATATATAACACTGTGATTAGAGAGCGCCCCCTGCTGTACATTACCTGCTATCTCCTCTATATATATATATAACACTGTGATTAGAGAGCGCCCCCTGCTGTACATTACCTGCTATCTCCTCTATATATATATATATATATAACACTGTGATTACAGAGCGCCCCCTGCTGTACATTACCTGCTATCTCCTCTATATATATATAACACTGTGATTAGAGAGCGCCCCCTGCTGTACATTACCTGCTATCTCCTCTCTATATATATAACACTGTGATTAGAGTGCGCCCCCTGCTGTACATTACCTGCTATCTCCTCTCTATATATATAACACTGTGATTAGAGAGCGCCCCGTGCTGTACATTACCTGTTATCTCCTCTATATATATATAACACTGTGATTAGAGAGCGCCCCCTGCTGTACATGACCTCTTATCTCCTCTATATATATAACACTGTGATTAGAGAGCGCCCCCTGCTGTACATTACCTGTTATCTCCTCTATATATATATATAACACTGTGATTAGAGAGCGCCCCCTGCTGTACATTACATGCTATCTCCTCTATATATATAACACTGTGATTAGAGAGCGCCCCCTGCTGTACATTACCTGCTATCTCCTCTATATATATATATAACACTGTGATTAGAGAGCGCCCCCTGCTGTACATTACCTGCTATCTCCTCTATATATATATAACACTGTGATTAGAGAGCGCCCCCTGCTGTACATTACCTGCTATCTCCTCTATATATATAACACTGTGATTAGAGAGCGCCCCCTGCTGTACATTACCTGCTATCTCCTCTATATATATATATAACACTGTGATTAGAGAGCGCCCCCTGCTGTACATTACCTGCTATCTCCTCTATATATATAACACTGTGAGTAGAGAGCGCCCCCTGCTGTACATTACCTGCTATCTCCTCTATATATATATAACACTGTGATTAAAGAGCGCCCCCTGATGTACATTACCTGTTATCTCCTCTATATATATATATAACACTGTGATTAGAGAGCGCCCCTGCTGTACATTACCTGCTATCTCCTCTCTATATATAACACTGTGATTAGAGAGCGCCCCCTGCTGTACATTACCTGCTATCTCCTCTATATATATAACACTGTGATTAGAGAGCGCCCCCTGCTGTACATTACCTGCTATCTCCTCTATATATATATAACACTGTGATTAGAGAGCGCCCCCTGCTGTACATTACCTGCTATCTCCTCTATATATAACACTGTGATTAGAGAGCGCCCCCTGCTGTACATTACCTGCTATCTCCTCTATATATATAACACTGTGATTAGAGAGCGCCCCCTGCTGTACATTACCTGCTATCTCCTCTATATATATATATATATATATATATATATATATAACACTGTGATTAGAGAGCGCCCCCTGCTGTACATTACCTGCTATCTCCTCTATATATATAACACTGTGATTAGAGAGCGCCCCCTGCTGTACATTACCTGTTATCTCCTCTATATATAGAACACTGTGATTAGAGAGCGCCCCCTGCTGTACATTACCTGTTATCTCCTCTATATATATATTACACTGTGATTAGAGAGCGCCCCCTGCTGTACATTACCTGTTATCTCCTCTATATATATATATATAACACTGTGATTAGAGAGCGCCCCCTGCTGTACATTACCTGTTATCTCCTCTATATATAGAACACTGTGATTAGAGAGCGCCCCCTGCTGTACATTACCTGCTATCTCCTCTATATATATATAACACTGTGATTACAGAGCGCCCCCTGCTGTACATTACCTGCTATCTCCTCTATATATATATAACACTGTGATTAGAGAGCGCCCCCTGCCGTACATTACCTGCTATCTCCTCTATATATATATAACACTGTGATTAGAGAGCGCCCCCTGCTGTACATTACCTGCTATCTCCTCTATATATATATAACACTGTGATTAGAGAGCGCCCCCTGCTGTACATTACCTGCTATCTCCTCTCTATATATATAACACTGTGATTAGAGTGCGCCCCCTGCTGTACATTACCTGCTATCTCCTCTCTACATATATAACACTGTGATTAGAGAGCGCCCCGTGCTGTACATTACCTGTTATCTCCTCTATATATATATAACACTGTGATTAGAGAGCGCCCCCTGCTGTACATGACCTGTTATCTCCTCTATATATATAACACTGTGATTAGAGAGCGCCCCCTGCTGTACATTACCTGTTATCTCCTCTATATATATATATAACACTGTGATTAGAGAGCGCCCCCTGCTGTACATTACATGCTATCTCCTCTATATATATAACACTGTGATTAGAGAGCGCCCCCTGCTGTACATTACCTGCTATCTCCTCTCCATATATATAACACTGTGATTAGAGTGCGCCCCCTGCTGTACATTACCTGCTATCTCCTCTCTATATATATAACACTGTGATAAGAGAGCGCCCCCTGCTGTACATTACCTGCTATCTCCTCTATATATATAACGCTGTGATTAGAGAGCGCCCCCTGCTGTACATTACCTGCTATCTCCTCTCTATATATATAACACTGATTAGAGAGCGCCCCCTGCTGTACATTACCTGCTATCTCCTCTCTATATATATATATAACACTGTGATAAGAGAGCGCCCCCTGCTGTACATTACCTGCTATCTCCTCTATATATATAACACTGTGATTAGAGAGCGCCCCCTGCTGTACATTACCTGCTATCTCCTCTCTATATATATAACACTGTGATTAGAGAGCGCCCCCTGCTGTACATTACCTGCTATCTCCTCTATATATATATATAACACTGTGATTAGAGAGCGCCCCCTGCTGTACATTACCTGCTATCTCCTCTATATATATATAACACTGTGATTAGAGAGCGCCCCCTGCTGTACATTACCTGCTATCTCCTCTCCATATATATAACACTGTGATTAGAGTGCGCCCCCTGCTGTACATTACCTGCTATCTCCTCTCTATATATATAACACTGTGATAAGAGAGCGCCCCCTGCTGTACATTACCTGCTATCTCCTCTATATATATAACGCTGTGATTAGAGAGCGCCCCCTGCTGTACATTACCTGCTATCTCCTCTCTATATATATAACACTGATTAGAGAGCGCCCCCTGCTGTACATTACCTGCTATCTCCTCTCTATATATATATATAACACTGTGATAAGAGAGCGCCCCCTGCTGTACATTACCTGCTATCTCCTCTATATATATAACACTGTGATTAGAGAGCGCCCCCTGCTGTACATTACCTGCTATCTCCTCTCTATATATATAACACTGTGATTAGAGAGCGCCCCCTGCTGTACATTACCTGCTATCTCCTCTATATATATATATAACACTGTGATTAGAGAGCGCCCCCTGCTGTACATTACCTGCTATCTCCTCTATATATATATAACACTGTGATTAGAGAGCGCCCCCTGCTGTACATTACCTGCTATCTCCTCTATATATATATAACACTGTGATTAGAGTGCGCCCCCTGCTGTACATTACCTGCTATCTCCTCTATATATATATATATAACACTGTGATTAGAGAGCGCCCCCTGCTGTACATTACCTGCTATCTCCTCTCTATATATATAACACTGTGATTAGAGAGCGCCCCCTGCTGTACATTACCTGCTATCCCCTCTATATATATATAACACTGTGATTAGAGAGCGCCCCCTGCTGTACATTACCTGTTATCTCCTCTATATATATAACACTGTGATTAGAGAGCGCCCCCTGCTGTACATTACCTGCTATCTCCTCTATATATATAACACTGTGATTAGAGAGCGCCCCCTGCTGTACATTACCTGCTATCTCCTCTATATATATATAACTATATATATATAACACTGTGATTAGAGAGCGCCCCCTGCTGTACATTACCTGCTATCTCCTCTATATGTAACACTGTGATTAGAGAGCGCCCCCTGCTGTACATTACCTGCTATCTCCTCTATATATATATAACTATATATATATAACACTGTGATTAGAGAGCGCCCCCTGCTGTACATTACCTGCTATCTCCTCTATATGTAACACTGTGATTAGAGAGCGCCCCCTGCTGTACATTACCTGCTATCTCCTCTATATATATAACACTGTGATTAGAGAGCGCCCCCTGCTGTACATTACCTGCTATCTCCTATATATATATATATATAACACTGTGATTAGAGAGCGCCCCCTGCTGTACATTACCTGCTATCTCCTCTATATATATATAACAGTGTGATTAGAGAGCGCCCCCTGCTGTACATTACCTGCTATCTCCTCTATATATATATATAACACTGTGATTAGAGAGCGCCCCCTGCTGTACATTACCTGCTATCTCCTCTATATATATAACACTGTGAGTAGAGAGCGCCCCCTGCTGTACATTACCTGCTATCTCCTCTATATATATATATATATATATATAACACTGTGATTAGAGAGCGCCCCCTGCTGTACATTACCTGCTATCTCCTCTATATATATATATATATATATATATATATATATAACACTGTGATTAGAGAGCGCCCCCTGCTGTACATTACCTGCTATCTCCTCTATATATATAACACTGTGATTAGAGAGCGCCCCCCTGCTGTACATTACCTGTTATCTCCTCTATATATAGAACACTGTGATTAGAGAGCGCCCCCTGCTATACATTACCTGTTATCTCCTCTATATATATATATTACACTGTGATTAGAGAGCGCCCCCTGCTGTACATTACCTGCTATCTCCTATATATATATATATATATATAACACTGTGATTAGAGAGCGCCCCCTGCTGTACATTACCTGTTATCTCCTCTATATATAACACTGTGATTAGAGTGCGCCCCCTGCTGTACATTACCTGCTATCTCCTCTATATATATATATATATATATATATAACACTGTGATTAGAGAGCGCCCCCTGCTGTACATTACCTGCTATCTCCTCTATATATATATATAACACTGTGATTACAGAGCGCCCCCTGCTGTACATTACCTGCTATCTCCTCTATATATATATATAACACTGTGATTAGAGAGCGCCCCCTGCTGTACATTACCTGCTATCTCCTCTCTATATATATAACACTGTGATTAGAGTGCGCCCCCTGCTGTACATTACCTGCTATCTCCTCTCTATATATATAACACTGTGATTAGAGAGCGCCCCGTGCTGTACATTACCTGTTATCTCCTCTATATATATATAACACTGTGATTAGAGAGCGCCCCCTGCTGTACATGACCTGTTATCTCCTCTATATATATAACACTGTGATTAGAGAGCGCCCCCTGCTGTACATTACCTGTTATCTCCTCTATATATATATAACACTGTGATTAGAGAGCGCCCCCTGCTGTACATTACCTGCTATCTCCTCTATATATATAACACTGTGATTAGAGAGCGCCCCCTGCTGTACATTACCTGCTATCTCCTCTATATATATATATAACACTGTGATTAGAGAGCGCCCCCTGCTGTACATTACCTGCTATCTCCTCTATATATATATATAACACTGTGATTAGAGAGCGCCCCCTGCTGTACATTACCTGCTATCTCCTCTATATATATAACACTGTGATTAGAGAGCGCCCCCTGCTGTACATTACCTGCTATCTCCTCTCTATATATATAACACTGTGATTAGAGTGCGCCCCCTGCTGTACATTACCTGCTATCTCCTCTCTATATATATAACACTGTGATTAGAGAGCGCCCCCTGCTGTACATTACCTGCTATCTCCTCTCTATATATATATATATAACACTGTGATAAGAGAGCGCCCCCTGCTGTACATTACCTGCTATCTCCTCTATATATATATAACACTGTGATTAGAGAGCGCCCCCTGCTGTACATTACCTGCTATCTCCTCTCTATATATATAACACTGTGATTAGAGAGCGCCCCCTGCTGTACATTACCTGCTATCTCCTCTATATATATATAACAGTGTGATTAGAGAGCGCCCCCTGCTGTACATTACCTGCTATCTCCTCTATATATATATATAACACTGTGATTAGAGAGCGCCCCCTGCTGTACATTACCTGTTATCTCCTCTATATATATATAACACTGTGATTAGAGAGCGCCCCCTGCTGTACATTACCTGCTATCTCCTCTCTATATATATAACACTGTGATTAGAGAGCGCCCCCTGCTGTACATTACCTGCTATCCCCTCTATATATATATAACACTGTGATTAGAGAGCGCCCCCTGCTGTACATTACCTGTTATCTCCTCTATATATATAACACTGTGATTAGAGAGCGCCCCCTGCTGTACATTACCTGCTATCTCCTCTATATATATAACACTGTGATTAGAGAGCGCCCCCTGCTGTACATTACCTGCTATCTCCTCTATATATATATAACACTGTGATTAGAGAGCGCCCCCTGCTGTACATTACCTGCTATCTCCTCTATATATATATAACACTGTGATTAGAGAGCGCCCCCTGCCGTACATTACCTGCTATCTCCTCTATATATATATAACACTGTGATTAGAGAGCGCCCCCTGCTGTACATTACCTGTTATCTCCTCTATATATATATAACACTGTGATTAGAGAGCGCCCCCTGCTGTACATTACCTGCTATCTCCTCTATATATATATAACACTGTGATTAGAGAGCGCCCCCTGCTGTACATTACCTGCTATCTCCTCTCTATATATATAACACTGTGATTAGAGAGCGCCCCCTGCTGTACATTACCTGTTATCTCCTCTATATATATATATAACACTGTGATTAGAGAGCGCCCCCTGCTGTACATTACCTGCTATCTCCTCTATATATATATATAACACTGTGATTAGAGAGCGCCCCCTGCTGTACATTACCTGCTATCTCCTCTATATATATATAACACTGTGATTAGAGAGCGCCCCCTGCTGTACATTACCTGATATCTCCTCTATATATATAACACTGTGATTAGAGAGCGCCCCCTGCTGTACATTACCTGCTATCTCCTCTATATATATATATAACACTGTGATTAGAGAGCGCCCCCCTGCTGTACATTACCTGCTATCTCCTCTATATATATATAACACTGTGATTAGAGAGCGCCCCCTGCTGTACATTACCTGCTATCTCCTCTATATATATATAACACTGTGATTAGAGTGCGCCCCCTGCTGTACATTACCTGCTATCTCCTCTATATATATATATATAACACTGTGATTAGAGAGCGCCCCCTGCTGTACATTACCTGCTATCTCCTCTCTATATATATAACACTGTGATTAGAGAGCGCCCCCTGCTGTACATTACCTGCTATCCCCTCTATATATATATAACACTGTGATTAGAGAGCGCCCCCTGCTGTACATTACCTGTTATCTCCTCTATATATATAACACTGTGATTAGAGAGCGCCCCCTGCTGTACATTACCTGCTATCTCCTCTATATATATAACACTGTGATTAGAGAGCGCCCCTGCTGTACATTACCTGCTATCTCCTCTATATATATATAACTATATATATATAACACTGTGATTAGAGAGCGCCCCCTGCTGTACATTACCTGCTATCTCCTCTATATGTAACACTGTGATTAGAGAGCGCCCCCTGCTGTACATTACCTGCTATCTCCTCTATATATATATAACTATATATATATAACACTGTGATTAGAGAGCGCCCCCTGCTGTACATTACCTGCTATCTCCTCTATATGTAACACTGTGATTAGAGAGCGCCCCCTGCTGTACATTACCTGCTATCTCCTCTATATATATAACACTGTGATTAGAGAGCGCCCCCTGCTGTACATTACCTGCTATCTCCTATATATATATATATATAACACTGTGATTAGAGAGCGCCCCCTGCTGTACATTACCTGCTATCTCCTCTATATATATATAACAGTGTGATTAGAGAGCGCCCCCTGCTGTACATTACCTGCTATCTCCTCTATATATATATATAACACTGTGATTAGAGAGCGCCCCCTGCTGTACATTACCTGCTATCTCCTCTATATATATAACACTGTGAGTAGAGAGCGCCCCCTGCTGTACATTACCTGCTATCTCCTCTATATATATATATATATATATATAACACTGTGATTAGAGAGCGCCCCCTGCTGTACATTACCTGCTATCTCCTCTATATATATATATATATATATATATATAACACTGTGATTAGAGAGCGCCCCCTGCTGTACATTACCTGCTATCTCCTCTATATATATAACACTGTGATTAGAGAGCGCCCCCCTGCTGTACATTACCTGTTATCTCCTCTATATATAGAACACTGTGATTAGAGAGCGCCCCCTGCTATACATTACCTGTTATCTCCTCTATATATATATATTACACTGTGATTAGAGAGCGCCCCCTGCTGTACATTACCTGCTATCTCCTATATATATATATATATATATATAACACTGTGATTAGAGAGCGCCCCCTGCTGTACATTACCTGTTATCTCCTCTATATATAACACTGTGATTAGAGTGCGCCCCCCTGCTGTACATTACCTGCTATCTCCTCTATATATATATATATATATATATATAACACTGTGATTAGAGAGCGCCCCCTGCTGTACATTACCTGCTATCTCCTCTATATATATATATAACACTGTGATTACAGAGCGCCCCCTGCTGTACATTACCTGCTATCTCCTCTATATATATATATAACACTGTGATTAGAGAGCGCCCCCTGCTGTACATTACCTGCTATCTCCTCTCTATATATATAACACTGTGATTAGAGTGCGCCCCCTGCTGTACATTACCTGCTATCTCCTCTCTATATATATAACACTGTGATTAGAGAGCGCCCCGTGCTGTACATTACCTGTTATCTCCTCTATATATATATAACACTGTGATTAGAGAGCGCCCCCTGCTGTACATGACCTGTTATCTCCTCTATATATATAACACTGTGATTAGAGAGCGCCCCCTGCTGTACATTACCTGTTATCTCCTCTATATATATATAACACTGTGATTAGAGAGCGCCCCCTGCTGTACATTACCTGCTATCTCCTCTATATATATAACACTGTGATTAGAGAGCGCCCCCTGCTGTACATTACCTGCTATCTCCTCTATATATATATATAACACTGTGATTAGAGAGCGCCCCCTGCTGTACATTACCTGCTATCTCCTCTATATATATATATAACACTGTGATTAGAGAGCGCCCCCTGCTGTACATTACCTGCTATCTCCTCTATATATATAACACTGTGATTAGAGAGCGCCCCCTGCTGTACATTACCTGCTATCTCCTCTCTATATATATAACACTGTGATTAGAGTGCGCCCCCTGCTGTACATTACCTGCTATCTCCTCTCTATATATATAACACTGTGATTAGAGAGCGCCCCCTGCTGTACATTACCTGCTATCTCCTCTCTATATATATATATATAACACTGTGATAAGAGAGCGCCCCCTGCTGTACATTACCTGCTATCTCCTCTATATATATATAACACTGTGATTAGAGAGCGCCCCCTGCTGTACATTACCTGCTATCTCCTCTCTATATATATAACACTGTGATTAGAGAGCGCCCCCTGCTGTACATTACCTGCTATCTCCTCTATATATATATAACAGTGTGATTAGAGAGCGCCCCCTGCTGTACATTACCTGCTATCTCCTCTATATATATATATAACACTGTGATTAGAGAGCGCCCCCTGCTGTACATTACCTGTTATCTCCTCTATATATATATAACACTGTGATTAGAGAGCGCCCCCTGCTGTACATTACCTGCTATCTCCTCTCTATATATATAACACTGTGATTAGAGAGCGCCCCCTGCTGTACATTACCTGCTATCCCCTCTATATATATATAACACTGTGATTAGAGAGCGCCCCCTGCTGTACATTACCTGTTATCTCCTCTATATATATAACACTGTGATTAGAGAGCGCCCCCTGCTGTACATTACCTGCTATCTCCTCTATATATATAACACTGTGATTAGAGAGCGCCCCCTGCTGTACATTACCTGCTATCTCCTCTATATATATATAACACTGTGATTAGAGAGCGCCCCCTGCTGTACATTACCTGCTATCTCCTCTATATATATATAACAGTGTGATTAGAGAGCGCCCCCTGCCGTACATTACCTGCTATCTCCTCTATATATATATAACACTGTGATTAGAGAGCGCCCCCTGCTGTACATTACCTGTTATCTCCTCTATATATATATAACACTGTGATTAGAGAGCGCCCCCTGCTGTACATTACCTGCTATCTCCTCTATATATATATAACACTGTGATTAGAGAGCGCCCCCTGCTGTACATTACCTGCTATCTCCTCTCTATATATATAACACTGTGATTAGAGAGCGCCCCCTGCTGTACATTACCTGTTATCTCCTCTATATATATATATAACACTGTGATTAGAGAGCGCCCCCTGCTGTACATTACCTGCTATCTCCTCTATATATATATATAACACTGTGATTAGAGAGCGCCCCCTGCTGTACATTACCTGCTATCTCCTCTATATATATATAACACTGTGATTAGAGAGCGCCCCCTGCTGTACATTACCTGATATCTCCTCTATATATATAACACTGTGATTAGAGAGCGCCCCCTGCTGTACATTACCTGCTATCTCCTCTATATATATATATAACACTGTGATTAGAGAGCGCCCCCTGCTGTACATTACCTGCTATCTCCTCTATATATATAACACTGTGATTAGAGAGCGCCCCCTGCTGTACATTACCTGTTATCTCCTCTATATATATATATAACACTGTGATTAGAGAGCGCCCCCTGCTGTACATTACCTGCTATCTCCTCTATATATATATATAACACTGTGATTAGAGAGCGCCCCCTGCTGTACATTACCTGCTATCTCCTCTATATATATATAACACTGTGATTAGAGAGCGCCCCCTGCTGTACATTACCTGATATCTCCTCTATATATATAACACTGTGATTAGAGAGCGCCCCCTGCTGTACATTACCTGCTATCTCCTCTATATATATAACACTGTGATTAGAGAGCGCCCCCTGCTGTACATTACCTGCTATCTCCTCTATATATATATATATAACACTGTGATTAGAGAGCGCCCCCTGCTGTACATTACCTGCTATCTCCTCTCTATATATATAACACTGTGATTAGAGAGCGCCCCCTGCTGTACATTACCTGCTATCTCCTCTATATATATAACACTGTGATTAGAGAGCGCCCCCTGCTGTACATTACCTGCTATCTCCTCTATATATATATATATATATAACAGTGTGATTAGAGAGCGCCCCCTGCCGTACATTACCTGCTATCTCCTCTATATATATATATATAACAGTGTGATTAGAGAGCGCCCCCTGCTGTACATTACCTGCTATCTCCTCTATATATATAACACTGTGATTAGAGAGCGCCCCCTGCTGTACATTACCTGTTATCTCCTCTATATATATATATAACACTGATTAGAGAGCGCCCCCTGCCGTACATTACCTGCTATCTCCTCTATATATATATAACACTGTGATTAGAGAGCACCCCCTGCTGTACATTACCTGCTATCTCCTCTATATATATATATATAACACTGTGATTAGAGAGCGCCCCCTGCTGTACATTACCTGCTATCTCCTCTATATATATAACACTGTGATTGCCTGTTATCTCCTCTATATATATAACACTGTGATTAGAGAGCGCCCCCTGCTGTACATTACCTGCTATCTCCTCTATATATATAACACTGTGATTAGAGAGCGCCCCCTGCTGTACATTACCTGCTATCTCCTCTATATATATAACACTGTGATTAGAGAGCGCCCCCTGCTGTACATTACCTGCTATCTCCTCTCTATATATATATAACACTGTGATTAGAGAGCGCCCCCTGCTGTACATTACCTGCTATCTCCTCTATATATATATAACACTGTGATTAGAGAGCGCCCCCTGCTGTATATGACCTGTTATCTCCTCTATATATATAACACTGTGATTAGAGAGCGCCCCCTGCTGTACATTACCTGTTATCTCCTCTATATATATATAACACTGTGATTAGAGAGCGCCCCCTGCTGTACATTACCTGCTATCTCCTCTATATATATAACACTGTGATTAGAGAGCGCCCCCTGCTGTACATTACCTGCTATCTCCTCTATATATATAACACTGTGATTAGAGAGCGCCCCCTGCTGTACATTACCTGCTATCTCCTCTATATATATAACACTGTGATTAGAGAGCGCCCCCTGCTGTACATTACCTGCTATCTCCTCTATATATATATATATATATATATATATATATAACACTGTGATTAGAGAGCGCCCCCTGCTGTACATTACCTGCTATCTCCTCTATATATATATATAACACTGTGATTAAAGAGCGCCCCCTGCTGTACATTACCTGTTATCTCCTCTATATATATATATATATAACACTGTGATTAGAGAGCGCCCCCTGCTGTACATTACCTGCTATCTCCTCTATATATATATATAACACTGTGATTAGAGTGCGCCCCCTGCTGTACATTACCTGCTATCTCCTCTATATATATATATATAACACTGTGATTAGAGAGCGCCCCCTGCTGTACATTACCTGCTATCTCCTCTATATATATAACACTGTGATTAGAGAGCGCCCCCTGCTGTACATTACCTGCTATCTCCTCTCTATATATATAACACTGTGATTAGAGAGCGCCCCCTGCTGTACATTACCTGCTATCCCCTCTATATATATATAACACTGTGATTAGAGAGCGCCCCCTGCTGTACATTACCTGTTATCTCCTCTATATATATAACACTGTGATTAGAGAGCGCCCCCTGCTGTACATTACCTGCTATCTCCTCTATATATATATAACACTGTGATTAGAGAGCGCCCCCTGCTGTACATTACCTGCTATCTCCTCTCTATATATATAACACTGTGATTAGAGAGCGCCCCCTGCTGTACATTACCTGTTATCTCCTCTATATATATATATAACACTGTGATTAGAGAGCGCCCCCTGCTGTACATTACCTGCTATCTCCTCTATATATATATATAACACTGTGATTAGAGAGCGCCCCCTGCTGTACATTACCTGCTATCTCCTCTATATATATATAACACTGTGATTAGAGAGCGCCCCCTGCTGTACATTACCTGATATCTCCTCTATATATATAACACTGTGATTAGAGAGCGCCCCCTGCTGTACATTACCTGCTATCTCCTCTATATATATAACACTGTGATTAGAGAGCGCCCCCTGCTGTACATTACCTGTTATCTCCTCTATATATATATATAACACTGTGATTAGAGAGCGCCCCCTGCTGTACATTACCTGCTATCTCCTCTATATATATATATAACACTGTGATTAGAGAGCGCCCCCTGCTGTACATTACCTGCTATCTCCTCTATATATATATAACACTGTGATTAGAGAGCGCCCCCTGCTGTACATTACCTGATATCTCCTCTATATATATAACACTGTGATTAGAGAGCGCCCCCTGCTGTACATTACCTGCTATCTCCTCTATATATATAACACTGTGATTAGAGAGCGCCCCCTGCTGTACATTACCTGCTATCTCCTCTATATATATATATATAACACTGTGATTAGAGAGCGCCCCCTGCTGTACATTACCTGCTATCTCCTCTCTATATATATAACACTGTGATTAGAGAGCGCCCCCTGCTGTACATTACCTGCTATCTCCTCTATATATATAACACTGTGATTAGAGAGCGCCCCCTGCTGTACATTACCTGCTATCTCCTCTATATATATATATATATATATAACAGTGTGATTAGAGAGCGCCCCCTGCCGTACATTACCTGCTATCTCCTCTATATATATATATATATAACAGTGTGATTAGAGAGCGCCCCCTGCTGTACATTACCTGCTATCTCCTCTATATATATAACACTGTGATTAGAGAGCGCCCCCTGCTGTACATTACCTGTTATCTCCTCTATATATATATATAACACTGATTAGAGAGCGCCCCCTGCCGTACATTACCTGCTATCTCCTCTATATATATATAACACTGTGATTAGAGAGCGCCCCCTGCTGTACATTACCTGCTATCTCCTCTATATATATATATAACACTGTGATTAGAGAGCGCCCCCTGCTGTACATTACCTGCTATCTCCTCTATATATATAACACTGTGATTGCCTGTTATCTCCTCTATATATATAACACTGTGATTAGAGAGCGCCCCCTGCTGTACATTACCTGCTATCTCCTCTATATATATAACACTGTGATTAGAGAGCGCCCCCTGCTGTACATTACCTGCTATCTCCTCTATATATATAACACTGTGATTAGAGAGCGCCCCCTGCTGTACATTACCTGCTATCTCCTCTCTATATATATATAACACTGTGATTAGAGAGCGCCCCCTGCTGTACATTACCTGCTATCTCCTCTATATATATATAACACTGTGATTAGAGAGCGCCCCCTGCTGTATATGACCTGTTATCTCCTCTATATATATAACACTGTGATTAGAGAGCGCCCCCTGCTGTACATTACCTGTTATCTCCTCTATATATATATATAACACTGTGATTAGAGAGCGCCCCCTGCTGTACATTACCTGCTATCTCCTCTATATATATAACACTGTGATTAGAGAGCGCCCCCTGCTGTACATTACCTGCTATCTCCTCTATATATATAACACTGTGATTAGAGAGCGCCCCCTGCTGTACATTACCTGCTATCTCCTCTATATATATAACACTGTGATTAGAGAGCGCCCCCTGCTGTACATTACCTGCTATCTCCTCTATATATATAACACTGATTAGAGAGCGCCCCCTGCTGTACATTACCTGCTATCTCCTCTATATATATATAACACTGTGATTAGAGAGCGCCCCCTGCTGTACATTACCTGTTATCTCCTCTATATATATATAACACTGTGATTAGAGAGCGCCCCCTGCTGTACATTACCTGCTATCTCCTCTCTATATATATAACACTGTGATTAGAGAGCGCCCCCTGCTGTACATTACCTGCTATCTCCTCTATATATATAACACTGTGATTAGAGAGCGCCCCCTGCTGTACATTACCTGTTATCTCCTCTATATATATATATATATATATAACACTGTGATTAGAGAGCGCCCCCTGCTGTACATTACCTGCTATCTCCTCTCTATATATATATAACACTGTGATTAGAGAGCGCCCCCTGCTGTACATTACCTGCTATCTCCTCTATATATATATAACACTGTGATTAGAGAGCGCCCCCTGCTGTACATTACCTGATATCTCCTCTATATATATAACACTGTGATTAGAGAGCGCCCCCTGCTGTACATTACCTGCTATCTCCTCTATATATATAACACTGTGATTAGAGAGCGCCCCCTGCTGTACATTACCTGCTATCTCCTCTATATATATATATATATAACACTGTGATTAGAGAGCGCCCCCTGCTGTACATTACCTGCTATCTCCTCTCTATATATATAACACTGTGATTAGAGAGCGCCCCCTGCTGTACATTACCTGCTATCTCCTCTATATATATAACACTGTGATTAGAGAGCGCCCCCTGCTGTACATTACCTGCTATCTCCTCTATATATATATATATATATATATATATATATATATAACAGTGTGATTAGAGAGCGCCCCCTGCCGTACATTACCTGCTATCTCCTCTATATATATATATATAACAGTGTGATTAGAGAGCGCCCCCTGCTGTACATTACCTGCTATCTCCTCTATATATATAACACTGTGATTAGAGAGCGCCCCCTGCTGTACATTACCTGTTATCTCCTCTATATATATATATAACACTGATTAGAGAGCGCCCCCTGCCGTACATTACCTGCTATCTCCTCTATATATATATATAACACTGTGATTAGAGAGCGCCCCCTGCTGTACATTACCTGCTATCTCCTCTATATATATATATAACACTGTGATTAGAGAGCGCCCCCTGCTGTACATTACCTGCTATCTCCTCTATATATATATAACACTGTGATTGCCTGTTATCTCCTCTATATATATAACACTGTGATTAGAGAGCGCCCCCTGCTGTACATTACCTGCTATCTCCTCTATATATATAACACTGTGATTAGAGAGCGCCCCCTGCTGTACATTACCTGCTATCTCCTCTATATATATAACACTGTGATTAGAGAGCGCCCCCTGCTGTACATTACCTGCTATCTCCTCTCTCTATATATATAACACTGTGATTAGAGAGCGCCCCCTGCTGTACATTACCTGCTATCTCCTCTATATATATATATAACACTGTGATTAGAGAGCGCCCCCTGCTGTACATTACCTGCTATCTCCTCTATATATATAACACTGTGATTAGAGAGCGCCCCCTGCTGTACATTACCTGCTATCTCCTCTATATATATAACACTGTGATTAGAGAGCGCCCCCTGCTGTACATTACCTGCTATCTCCTCTATATATATAACACTGTGATTAGAGAGCGCCCCCTGCTGTACATTACCTGCTATCTCCTCTATATATATAACACTGATTAGAGAGCGCCCCCTGCTGTACATTACCTGCTATCTCCTCTATATATATATAACACTGTGATTAGAGAGCGCCCCCTGCTGTACATTACCTGCTATCTCCTCTATATATAACACTGTGATTAGAGAGCGCCCCCTGCTGTACATTACCTGCTATCTCCTCTATATATATAACACTGTGATTAGAGAGCGCCCCCTGCTGTACATTACCTGCTATCTCCTCTATATATATATATATATATATATAACACTGTGATTAGAGAGCGCCCCCTGCTGTACATTACCTGCTATCTCCTCTATATATATAACACTGTGATTAGAGAGCGCCCCCTGCTGTACATTACCTGTTATCTCCTCTATATATAGAACACTGTGATTAGAGAGCGCCCCCTGCTGTACATTACCTGTTATCTCCTCTATATATATATTACACTGTGATTAGAGAGCGCCCCCTGCTGTACATTACCTGCTATCTCCTCTATATATATAACACTGTGATTAGAGAGCGCCCCCTGCTGTACATTACCTGCTATCTCCTCTATATATATATATAACACTGTGATTAGAGAGCGCCCCCTGCTGTACATTACCTGCTATCTCCTCTATATATATATATATATAACACTGTGATTACAGAGCGCCCCCTGCTGTACATTACCTGCTATCTCCTCTCTATATATATAACACTGTGATTAGAGAGCGCCCCCTGCTGTACATTACCTGCTATCTCCTCTCTATATATATAACACTGTGATTAGAGTGCGCCCCCTGCTGTACATTACCTGCTATCTCCTCTCTATATATATAACACTGTGATTAGAGAGCGCCCCGTGCTGTACATTACCTGTTATCTCCTCTATATATATATAACACTGTGATTAGAGAGCGCCCCCTGCTGTACATGACCTGTTATCTCCTCTATATATATAACACTGTGATTAGAGAGCGCCCCCTGCTGTACATTACCTGTTATCTCCTCTATATATATATATAACACTGTGATTAGAGAGCGCCCCCTGCTGTACATTACATGCTATCTCCTCTATATATATAACACTGTGATTAGAGAGCGCCCCCTGCTGTACATTACCTGCTATCTCCTCTATATATATATATAACACTGTGATTAGAGAGCGCCCCCTGCTGTACATTACCTGCTATCTCCTCTATATATATATAACACTGTGATTAGAGAGCGCCCCCTGCTGTACATTACCTGCTATCTCCTCTATATATATAACACTGTGATTAGAGAGCGCCCCCTGCTGTACATTACCTGCTATCTCCTCTATATATATATATAACACTGTGATTAGAGAGCGCCCCCTGCTGTACATTACCTGCTATCTCCTCTATATATATAACACTGTGAGTAGAGAGCGCCCCCTGCTGTACATTACCTGCTATCTCCTCTATATATATATAACACTGTGATTAAAGAGCGCCCCCTGATGTACATTACCTGTTATCTCCTCTATATATATATATAACACTGTGATTAGAGAGCGCCCCTGCTGTACATTACCTGCTATCTCCTCTCTATATATAACACTGTGATTAGAGAGCGCCCCCTGCTGTACATTACCTGCTATCTCCTCTATATATATAACACTGTGATTAGAGAGCGCCCCCTGCTGTACATTACCTGCTATCTCCTCTATATATATATAACACTGTGATTAGAGAGCGCCCCCTGCTGTACATTACCTGCTATCTCCTCTATATATAACACTGTGATTAGAGAGCGCCCCCTGCTGTACATTACCTGCTATCTCCTCTATATATATAACACTGTGATTAGAGAGCGCCCCCTGCTGTACATTACCTGCTATCTCCTCTATATATATATATATATATATATATATATAACACTGTGATTAGAGAGCGCCCCCTGCTGTACATTACCTGCTATCTCCTCTATATATATATATATATATATATATATATAACACTGTGATTAGAGAGCGCCCCCTGCTGTACATTACCTGCTATCTCCTCTATATATATAACACTGTGATTAGAGAGCGCCCCCTGCTGTACATTACCTGTTATCTCCTCTATATATAGAACACTGTGATTAGAGAGCGCCCCCTGCTGTACATTACCTGTTATCTCCTCTATATATATATTACACTGTGATTAGAGAGCGCCCCCTGCTGTACATTACCTGTTATCTCCTCTATATATATATATATAACACTGTGATTAGAGAGCGCCCCCTGCTGTACATTACCTGTTATCTCCTCTATATATAGAACACTGTGATTAGAGAGCGCCCCCTGCTGTACATTACCTGCTATCTCCTCTATATATATATAACACTGTGATTACAGAGCGCCCCCTGCTGTACATTACCTGCTATCTCCTCTATATATATATAACACTGTGATTAGAGAGCGCCCCCTGCCGTACATTACCTGCTATCTCCTCTATATATATATAACACTGTGATTAGAGAGCGCCCCCTGCTGTACATTACCTGCTATCTCCTCTATATATATATAACACTGTGATTAGAGAGCGCCCCCTGCTGTACATTACCTGCTATCTCCTCTCTATATATATAACACTGTGATTAGAGTGCGCCCCCTGCTGTACATTACCTGCTATCTCCTCTCTACATATATAACACTGTGATTAGAGAGCGCCCCGTGCTGTACATTACCTGTTATCTCCTCTATATATATATAACACTGTGATTAGAGAGCGCCCCCTGCTGTACATGACCTGTTATCTCCTCTATATATATAACACTGTGATTAGAGAGCGCCCCCTGCTGTACATTACCTGTTATCTCCTCTATATATATATATAACACTGTGATTAGAGAGCGCCCCCTGCTGTACATTACATGCTATCTCCTCTATATATATAACACTGTGATTAGAGAGCGCCCCCTGCTGTACATAACCTGCTATCTCCTCTCTATATATATATAACACTGTGATTAGAGAGCGCCCCCTGCTGTACATTACCTGCTATCTCCTCTATATATATATATAACACTGTGATTAGAGAGCGCCCCCTGCTGTACATTACCTGCTATCTCCTCTATATATATAACACTGTGATTAGAGAGCGCCCCCTGCTGTACATTACCTGCTATCTCCTCTCCATATATATAACACTGTGATTAGAGTGCGCCCCCTGCTGTACATTACCTGCTATCTCCTCTCTATATATATAACACTGTGATAAGAGAGCGCCCCCTGCTGTACATTACCTGCTATCTCCTCTATATATATAACGCTGTGATTAGAGAGCGCCCCCTGCTGTACATTACCTGCTATCTCCTCTCTATATATATAACACTGATTAGAGAGCGCCCCCTGCTGTACATTACCTGCTATCTCCTCTCTATATATATATATAACACTGTGATAAGAGAGCGCCCCCTGCTGTACATTACCTGCTATCTCCTCTATATATATAACACTGTGATTAGAGAGCGCCCCCTGCTGTACATTACCTGCTATCTCCTCTCTATATATATAACACTGTGATTAGAGAGCGCCCCCTGCTGTACATTACCTGCTATCTCCTCTATATATATATATAACAGTGTGATTAGAGAGCGCCCCCTGCTGTACATTACCTGCTATCTCCTCTATATATATATATAACACTGTGATTAGAGAGCGCCCCCTGCTGTACATTACCTGCTATCTCCTCTATATATATATAACACTGTGATTAGAGAGCGCCCCCTGCTGTACATTACCTGCTATCTCCTCTATATATATATAACACTGTGATTAGAGTGCGCCCCCTGCTGTACATTACCTGCTATCTCCTCTATATATATATATATAACACTGTGATTAGAGAGCGCCCCCTGCTGTACATTACCTGCTATCTCCTCTCTATATATATAACACTGTGATTAGAGAGCGCCCCCTGCTGTACATTACCTGCTATCCCCTCTATATATATATAACACTGTGATTAGAGAGCGCCCCCTGCTGTACATTACCTGTTATCTCCTCTATATATATAACACTGTGATTAGAGAGCGCCCCCTGCTGTACATTACCTGCTATCTCCTCTATATATATAACACTGTGATTAGAGAGCGCCCCCTGCTGTACATTACCTGCTATCTCCTCTATATATATATAACTATATATATATAACACTGTGATTAGAGAGCGCCCCCTGCTGTACATTACCTGCTATCTCCTCTATATGTAACACTGTGATTAGAGAGCGCCCCCTGCTGTACATTACCTGCTATCTCCTCTATATATATAACACTGTGATTAGAGAGCGCCCCCTGCTGTACATTACCTGCTATCTCCTATATATATATATATATATATATAACACTGTGATTAGAGAGCGCCCCCTGCTGTACATTACCTGCTATCTCCTCTATATATATATAACAGTGTGATTAGAGAGCGCCCCCTGCTGTACATTACCTGCTATCTCCTCTATATATATATATAACACTGTGATTAGAGAGCGCCCCCTGCTGTACATTACCTGCTATCTCCTCTATATATATAACACTGTGAGTAGAGAGCGCCCCCTGCTGTACATTACCTGCTATCTCCTCTATATATATATATATATATATAACACTGTGATTAGAGAGCGCCCCCTGCTGTACATTACCTGCTATCTCCTCTATATATATATATATATATATATATATAACACTGTGATTAGAGAGCGCCCCCTGCTGTACATTACCTGCTATCTCCTCTATATATATAACACTGTGATTAGAGAGCGCCCCCCTGCTGTACATTACCTGTTATCTCCTCTATATATAGAACACTGTGATTAGAGAGCGCCCCCTGCTATACATTACCTGTTATCTCCTCTATATATATATATTACACTGTGATTAGAGAGCGCCCCCTGCTGTACATTACCTGCTATCTCCTCTATATATATATATATATATAACACTGTGATTAGAGAGCGCCCCCTGCTGTACATTACCTGTTATCTCCTCTATATATAACACTGTGATTAGAGTGCGCCCCCTGCTGTACATTACCTGCTATCTCCTCTATATATATATATATATATATATATATATATATATATAACACTGTGATTAGAGAGCGCCCCCTGCTGTACATTACCTGCTATCTCCTCTATATATATATATAACACTGTGATTACAGAGCGCCCCCTGCTGTACATTACCTGCTATCTCCTCTATATATATATATAACACTGTGATTAGAGAGCGCCCCCTGCTGTACATTACCTGCTATCTCCTCTCTATATATATAACACTGTGATTAGAGTGCGCCCCCTGCTGTACATTACCTGCTATCTCCTCTCTATATATATAACACTGTGATTAGAGAGCGCCCCGTGCTGTACATTACCTGTTATCTCCTCTATATATATATAACACTGTGATTAGAGAGCGCCCCCTGCTGTACATGACCTGTTATCTCCTCTATATATATAACACTGTGATTAGAGAGCGCCCCCTGCTGTACATTACCTGTTATCTCCTCTATATATATATATAACACTGTGATTAGAGAGCGCCCCCTGCTGTACATTACCTGCTATCTCCTCTATATATATAACACTGTGATTAGAGAGCGCCCCCTGCTGTACATTACCTGCTATCTCCTCTATATATATATATAACACTGTGATTAGAGAGCGCCCCCTGCTGTACATTACCTGCTATCTCCTCTATATATATATATAACACTGTGATTAGAGAGCGCCCCCTGCTGTACATTACCTGCTATCTCCTCTATATATATAACACTGTGATTAGAGAGCGCCCCCTGCTGTACATTACCTGCTATCTCCTCTCTATATATATAACACTGTGATTAGAGTGCGCCCCCTGCTGTACATTACCTGCTATCTCCTCTCTATATATATAACACTGTGATTAGAGAGCGCCCCCTGCTGTACATTACCTGCTATCTCCTCTCTATATATATATATAACACTGTGATAAGAGAGCGCCCCCTGCTGTACATTACCTGCTATCTCCTCTATATATATATAACACTGTGATTAGAGAGCGCCCCCTGCTGTACATTACCTGCTATCTCCTCTCTATATATATAACACTGTGATTAGAGAGCGCCCCCTGCTGTACATTACCTGCTATCTCCTCTATATATATATAACAGTGTGATTAGAGAGCGCCCCCTGCTGTACATTACCTGCTATCTCCTCTATATATATATATAACACTGTGATTAGAGAGCGCCCCCTGCTGTACATTACCTGTTATCTCCTCTATATATATATAACACTGTGATTAGAGAGCGCCCCCTGCTGTACATTACCTGCTATCTCCTCTCTATATATATAACACTGTGATTAGAGAGCGCCCCCTGCTGTACATTACCTGCTATCTCCTCTATATATAACACTGTGATTAGAGAGCGCCCCCTGCTGTACATTACCTGCTATCTCCTCTATATATATATATAACACTGTGATTAGAGTGCGCCCCCTGCTGTACATTACCTGCTATCTCCTCTATATATATATATATAACACTGTGATTAGAGAGCGCCCCCTGCTGTACATTACCTACTATCTCCTCTATATATATAACACTGTGATTAGAGAGCGCCCCCTGCTGTACATTACCTGCTATCTCCTCTCTATATATATAACACTGTGATTAGAGAGCGCCCCCTGCTGTACATTACCTGCTATCCCCTCTATATATATATAACACTGTGATTAGAGAGCGCCCCCTGCTGTACATTACCTGTTATCTCCTCTATATATATAACACTGTGATTAGAGAGCGCCCCCTGCTGTACATTACCTGCTATCTCCTCTATATATATAACACTGTGATTAGAGAGCGCCCCCTGCTGTACATTACCTGCTATCTCCTCTATATATATATAACACTGTGATTAGAGAGCGCCCCCTGCTGTACATTACCTGCTATCTCCTCTATATATATATAACACTGTGATTAGAGAGCGCCCCCTGCTGTACATTACCTGCTATCTCCTCTATATATATATAACAGTGTGATTAGAGAGCGCCCCCTGCCGTACATTACCTGCTATCTCCTCTATATATATATAACACTGTGATTAGAGAGCGCCCCCTGCTGTACATTACCTGTTATCTCCTCTATATATATATAACACTGTGATTAGAGAGCGCCCCCTGCTGTACATTACCTGCTATCTCCTCTATATATATATAACACTGTGATTAGAGAGCGCCCCCTGCTGTACATTACCTGCTATCTCCTCTCTATATATATAACACTGTGATTAGAGAGCGCCCCCTGCTGTACATTACCTGTTATCTCCTCTATATATATATATAACACTGTGATTAGAGAGCGCCCCCTGCTGTACATTACCTGCTATCTCCTCTATATATATATATAACACTGTGATTAGAGAGCGCCCCCTGCTGTACATTACCTGCTATCTCCTCTATATATATATAACACTGTGATTAGAGAGCGCCCCCTGCTGTACATTACCTGATATCTCCTCTATATATATAACACTGTGATTAGAGAGCGCCCCCTGCTGTACATTACCTGCTATCTCCTCTATATATATATATAACACTGTGATTAGAGAGCGCCCCCTGCTGTACATTACCTGCTATCTCCTCTATATATATAACACTGTGATTAGAGAGCGCCCCCTGCTGTACATTACCTGTTATCTCCTCTATATATATATATAACACTGTGATTAGAGAGCGCCCCCTGCTGTACATTACCTGCTATCTCCTCTATATATATATATATAACACTGTGATTAGAGAGCGCCCCCTGCTGTACATTACCTGCTATCTCCTCTATATATATATAACACTGTGATTAGAGAGCGCCCCCTGCTGTACATTACCTGATATCTCCTCTATATATATAACACTGTGATTAGAGAGCGCCCCCTGCTGTACATTACCTGCTATCTCCTCTATATATATAACACTGTGATTAGAGAGCGCCCCCTGCTGTACATTACCTGCTATCTCCTCTATATATATATAACACTGTGATTAGAGAGCGCCCCCTGCTGTACATTACCTGCTATCTCCTCTCTATATATATAACACTGTGATTAGAGAGCGCCCCCTGCTGTACATTACCTGCTATCTCCTCTATATATATAACACTGTGATTAGAGAGCGCCCCCTGCTGTACATTACCTGCTATCTCCTCTATATATATATATATATATAACAGTGTGATTAGAGAGCGCCCCCTGCCGTACATTACCTGCTATCTCCTCTATATATATATATATAACAGTGTGATTAGAGAGCGCCCCCTGCTGTACATTACCTGCTATCTCCTCTATATATATAACACTGTGATTAGAGAGCGCCCCCTGCTGTACATTACCTGTTATCTCCTCTATATATATATATATAACACTGATTAGAGAGCGCCCCCTGCCGTACATTACCTGCTATCTCCTCTATATATATATAACACTGTGATTAGAGAGCACCCCCTGCTGTACATTACCTGCTATCTCCTCTATATATATATATAACACTGTGATTAGAGAGCGCCCCCTGCTGTACATTACCTGCTATCTCCTCTATATATATAACACTGTGATTGCCTGTTATCTCCTCTATATATATAACACTGTGATTAGAGAGCGCCCCCTGCTGTACATTACCTGCTATCTCCTCTATATATATAACACTGTGATTAGAGAGCGCCCCCTGCTGTACATTACCTGCTATCTCCTCTATATATATAACACTGTGATTAGAGAGCGCCCCCTGCTGTACATTACCTGCTATCTCCTCTCTATATATATATAACACTGTGATTAGAGAGCGCCCCCTGCTGTACATTACCTGCTATCTCCTCTATATATATATAACACTGTGATTAGAGAGCGCCCCCTGCTGTATATGACCTGTTATCTCCTCTATATATATATATAACACTGATTAGAGAGCGCCCCCTGCCGTACATTACCTGCTATCTCCTCTATATATATATAACACTGTGATTAGAGAGCACCCCCTGCTGTACATTACCTGCTATCTCCTCTATATATATATATAACACTGTGATTAGAGAGCGCCCCCTGCTGTACATTACCTGCTATCTCCTCTATATATATAACACTGTGATTGCCTGTTATCTCCTCTATATATATAACACTGTGATTAGAGAGCGCCCCCTGCTGTACATTACCTGCTATCTCCTCTATATATATAACACTGTGATTAGAGAGCGCCCCCTGCTGTACATTACCTGCTATCTCCTCTATATATATAACACTGTGATTAGAGAGCGCCCCCTGCTGTACATTACCTGCTATCTCCTCTATATATATAACACTGTGATTAGAGAGCGCCCCCTGCTGTACATTACCTGCTATCTCCTCTATATATATAACACTGTGATTAGAGAGCGCCCCCTGCTGTACATTACCTGCTATCTCCTCTATATATATATAACACTGTGATTAAAGAGCGCCCCCTGCTGTACATTACCTGTTATCTCCTCTATATATATATATATATAACACTGTGATTAGAGAGCGCCCCCTGCTGTACATTACCTGCTATCTCCTCTATATATATAACACTGTGATTAGAGAGCGCCCCCTGCTGTACATTACCTGCTATCTCCTCTATATATATATATAACACTGTGATTAGAGAGCGCCCCCTGCTGTACATTACCTGCTATCTCCTCTATATATATAACACTGTGATTAGAGAGCGCCCCCTGCTGTACATTACCTGCTATCTCCTCTATATATATAACACTGTGATTAGAGAGCGCCCCTGCTGTACATTACCTGTTATCTCCTCTATATATAGAACACTGTGATTAGAGAGCGCCCCCTGCTGTACATTACCTGTTATCTCCTCTATATATATATATATAACACTGATTAGAGAGCGCCCCCTGCTGTACATTACCTGCTATCTCCTCTATATATATAACACTGTGATTAGAGAGCGCCCCCTGCTGTACATTACCTGCTATCTCCTCTATATATATATATATATAACACTGTGATTACAGAGCGCCCCCTGCTGTACATTACCTGCTATCTCCTCTATATATATATAACACTGTGATTAGAGAGCGCCCCCTGCTGTACATTACCTGTTATCTCCTCTATACATATATAACACTGTGATTAGAGTGCGCCCCCTGCTGTACATGACCTGTTATCTCCTCTATATATATATATAACACTGTGATTAGAGAGCGCCCCCTGCTGTACATTACCTGCTATCTCCTCTATATATATAACACTGTGATTAGAGAGCGCCCCCTGCTGTACATTACCTGCTATCTCCTCTCTATATATATAACACTGTGATTAGAGTGCGCCCCCTGCTGTACATTACCTGCTATCTCCTCTCTATATATATAACACTGTGATAAGAGAGCGCCCCCTGCTGTACATTACCTGCTATCTCCTCTATATATATAACACTGTGATTAGAGAGCGCCCCCTGCTGTACATTACCTGCTAACTCCTCTCTATATATATAACACTGTGATTAGAGAGCGCCCCCTGCTGTACATTACCTGCTATCTCCTCTATATATATATATATATAACAGTGTGATTAGAGAGCGCCCCCTGCTGTACATTACCTGCTATCTCCTCTATATATATATATATATATAACAGTGTGATTAGAGAGCGCCCCCTGCTGTACATTACCTGCTATCTCCTCTATATATATATAACACTGTGATTAGAGAGCGCCCCCTGCCGTACATTACCTGTTATCTCCTCTATATATATATAACACTGATTAGAGAGCGCCCCCTGCCGTACATTACCTGCTATCTCCTCTATATATATATATAACACTGTGATTAGAGAGCGCCCCCTGCTGTACATTACCTGCTATCTCCTCTATATATATATAACACTGTGATTAGAGAGCGCCCCCTGCTGTACATTACCTGTTATCTCCTCTATATATATAACACTGTGATTAGAGAGCGCCCCCTGCTGTACATTACCTGCTATCTCCTCTATATATATAACACTGTGATTAGAGAGCGCCCCCTGCTGTACATTACCTGCTATCTCCTCTATATATATAACACTGTGATTAGAGAGCGCCCCCTGCTGTACATTACCTGCTATCTCCTCTATATATATATATATAAAACACTGTGATTAGAGAGCGCCCCCTGCTGTACATTACCTGCTATCTCCTCTATATATATATAACACTGTGATTAGAGAGCGCCCCCTGCTGTATATGACCTGTTATCTCCTCTATATATATATAACACTGTGATTAGAGAGCGCCCCCTGCTGTACATTACCTGTTATCTCCTCTATATATATATAACACTGTGATTAGAGAGCGCCCCCTGCTGTACATTACCTGCTATCTCCTCTATATATATAACACTGTGATTAGAGAGCGCCCCCTGCTGTACATTACCTGCTATCTCCTCTATATATATATATATATAACATTGTGATTAGAGAGCGCCCCCTGCTGTACATTACCTGCTATCTCCTCTATATATATAACACTGTGATTAGAGAGCGCCCCCTGCTGTACATTACCTGCTATCTCCTCTATATATATAACACTGTGATTAGAGAGCGCCCCCTGCTGTACATTACCTGTTATCTCCTCTATATATAGAACACTGTGATTAGAGAGCGCCCCCTGCTGTACATTACCTGTTATCTCCTCTATATATATATATATATAACACTGTGATTAGAGAGCGCCCCCTGCTGTACATTACATGCTATCTCCTCTATATATATAACACTGTGATTAGAGAGCGCCCCCTGCTGTACATTACCTGCTATCTCCTCTATATATATATATAACACTGTGATTAGAGAGCGCCCCCTGCTGTACATTACCTGCTATCTCCTCTATATATATATATATAACACTGTGATTAGAGAGCGCCCCCTGCTGTACATTACCTGCTATCTCCTCTATATATATAACACTGTGATTAGAGAGCGCCCCCTGCTGTACATTACCTGTTATCTCCTCTATATATAGAACACTGTGATTAGAGAGCGCCCCCTGCTGTACATTACCTGTTATCTCCTCTATATATATATAACACTGTGATTAGAGAGCGCCCCCTGCTGTACATTACATGCTATCTCCTCTATATATATAACACTGTGATTAGAGAGCGCCCCCTGCTGTACATTACCTGCTATCTCCTCTATATATATATATATATAACACTGTGATTAGAGAGCGCCCCCTGCTGTACATTACCTGCTATCTCCTCTATATATATATATAACACTGTGATTAGAGAGCGCCCCCTGCTGTACATTACCTGCTATCTCCTCTATATATATAACACTGTGATTAGAGAGCGCCCCCTGCTGTACATTACCTGCTATCTCCTCTCTATATATATAACACTGTGATTAGAGTGCGCCCCCTGCTGTACATTACCTGCTATCTCCTCTCTATATATATAACACTGTGATAAGAGAGCGCCCCCTGCTGTACATTACCTGCTATCTCCTCTATATATATAACACTGTGATTAGAGAGCGCCCCCTGCTGTACATTACCTGCTATCTCCTCTCTATATATATAACACTGTGATTAGAGAGCGCCCCCTGCTGTACATTACCTGCTATCTCCTCTCTATATATATAACACTGTGATAAGAGAGCGCCCCCTGCTGTACATTACCTGCTATCTCCTCTATATATATAACACTGTGATTAGAGAGCGCCCCCTGCTGTACATTACCTGCTATCTCCTCTCTATATATATAACACTGTGATTAGAGAGCGCCCCCTGCTGTACATTACCTGCTATCTCCTCTATATATATATATAACAGTGTGATTAGAGAGCGCCCCCTGCTGTACATTACCTGCTATCTCCTCTATATATATAACACTGTGATTAGAGTGCGCCCCCTGCTGTACATTACCTGCTATCTCCTCTATATATATAACACTGTGATTAGAGAGCGCCCCCTGCTGTACATTACCTGCTATCTCCTCTATATATATAACACTGTGATTAGAGAGCGCCCCCTGCTGTACATTACCTGCTATCTCCTCTCTATATATATAACACTGTGATTAGAGAGCGCCCCCTGCTGTACATTACCTGCTATCTCCTCTCTATATATATAACACTGTGATTAGAGTGCGCCCCCTGCTGTACATTACCTGCTATCCCCTCTATATATATAACACTGTGATTAGAGAGCGCCCCCTGCTGTACATTACCTGTTATCTCCTCTATATATATAACACTGTGATTAGAGAGCGCCCCCTGCTGTACATTACCTGCTATCTCCTCTATATATATAACACTGTGATTTGAGAGCGCCCCCTGCTGTACATTACCTGTTATCTCCTCTCTATATATATATATATAACACTGTGATTAGAGAGCGCCCCCTGCTGTACATTACCTGCTATCTCCTCTATATATATAACACTGTGATTAGAGAGCGCCCCCTGCTGTACATTACCTGCTATCTCCTCTATATATATATATATATATAACAGTGTGATTAGAGAGCGCCCCCTGCCGTACATTACCTGCTATCTCCTCTATATATATATATAACACTGTGATTAGAGAGCGCCCCCTGCTGTACATTACCTGTTATCTCCTCTATATATATATAACACTGTGATTAGAGAGCGCCCCCTGCTGTACATTACCTGCTATCTCCTCTATATATATAACACTGTGATTAGAGAGCGCCCCCTGCTGTACATTACCTGTTATCTCCTCTATATATATATATAACACTGTGATTAGAGAGCGCCCCCTGCTGTACATTACCTGCTATCTCCTCTATATATATATAACACTGTGATTAGAGAGCGCCCCCTGCTGTACATTACCTGCTATCTCCTCTATATATATATAACACTGTGATTAGAGAGCGCCCCCTGCTGTACATTACCTGATATCTCCTCTATATATATAACACTGTGATTAGAGAGCGCCCCCTGCTGTACATTACCTGCTATCTCCTCCATATATATATAACACTGTGATTAGAGAGCGCCCCCTGCTGTACATTACCTGCTATCTCCTCTATATATATATATAACACTGTGATTAGAGAGCGCCCCCTGCTGTACATTACCTGCTATCTCCTCTCTATATATATAACACTGTGATTAGAGAGCGCCCCCTGCTGTACATTACCTGCTATCTCCTCTATATATATAACACTGTGATTAGAGAGCGCCCCCTGCTGTACATTACCTGCTATCTCCTCTATATATATATATATAACAGTGTGATTAGAGAGCGCCCCCTGCCGTACATTACCTGCTATCTCCTCTATATATATATAACAGTGTGATTAGAGAGCGCCCCCTGCTGTACATTACCTGCTATCTCCTCTATATATATAACACTGTGATTAGAGAGTGCCCCCTGCTGTACATTACCTGTTATCTCCTCTATATATATATAACACTGATTAGAGAGCGCCCCCTGCCGTACATTACCTGCTATCTCCTCTATATATATATATATATATATATAACACTGTGATTAGAGAGCGCCCCCTGCTGTACATTACCTGCTATTTCCTCTATATATATATATAACACTGTGATTAGAGAGCGCCCCCTGCTGTACATTACCTGCTATCTCCTCTATATATATAACACTGTGATTAGAGAGCGCCCCCTGCTGTACATTACCTGTTATCTCCTCTATATATATAACACTGTGATTAGAGAGCGCCCCCTGCTGTACATTACCTGCTATCTCCTCTATATATATAACACTGTGATTAGAGAGCGCCCCCTGCTGTACATTACCTGCTATCGCCTCTATATATATAACACTGTGATTAGAGAGCGCCCCCTGCTGTACATTACCTGCTATCTCCTCTATATATATATATAACACTGTGATTAGAGAGCGCCCCCTGCTGTACATTACCTGCTATCTCCTCTATATATATAACACTGTGAGTAGAGAGCGCCCCCTGCTGTACATTACCTGCTATCTCCTCTATATATATATATAACACTGTGATTAAAGAGCGCCCCCTGCTGTACATTACCTGTTATCTCCTCTATATATATATATAACACTGTGATTAGAGAGCGCCCCCTGCTGTACATTACCTGCTATCTCCTCTATATATATAACACTGTGATTAGAGAGCGCCCCCTGCTGTACATTACCTGCTATCTCCTCTATATATATATATATAACACTGTGATTAGAGAGCGCCCCCTGCTGTACATTACCTGCTATCTCCTCTATATATAACACTGTGATTAGAGAGCGCCCCCTGCTGTACATTACCTGCTATCTCCTCTATATATATAACACTGTGATTAGAGAGCGCCCCCTGCTGTACATTACCTGCTATCTCCTCTATATATATATATATATATATATAACACTGTGATTAGAGAGCGCCCCCTGCTGTATATTACCTGCTATCTCCTCTATATATATAACACTGTGATTAGAGAGCGCCCCTGCTGTACATTACCTGTTATCTCCTCTATATATAGAACACTGTGATTAGAGAGCGCCCCCTGCTGTACATTACCTGTTATCTCCTCTATATATATATATATATATATATATATATATATAACACTGTGATTAGAGAGCGCTCCCTGCTGTATATTACCTGCTATCTCCTCTATATATAGAACACTGTGATTAGAGAGCGCCCCCTGCTGTACATTACCTGTTATCTCCTCTATATATATATATAACACTGATTAGAGAGCGCCCCCTGCTGTACATTACCTGCTATCTCCTCTATATATATAACACTGTGATTAGAGAGCGCCCCCTGCTGTACATTACCTGCTATCTCCTCTATATATATATAACACTGTGATTAGAGAGCGCCCCCTGCTGTACATTACCTGTTATCTCCTCTATATATATATAACACTGTGATTAGAGAGCGCCCCCTGCTGTACATGACCTGTTATCTCCTCTATATATATATATAACACTGTGATTAGAGAGTGCCCCCTGCTGTACATTACCTGCTATCTCCTCTATATATATAACACTGTGATTAGAGAGCGCCCCCTGCTGTACATTACCTGCTATCTCCTCTCTATATATATAACACTGTGATTAGAGTGCGCCCCCTGCTGTACATTACCTGCTATCTCCTCTCTATATATATAACACTGTGATAAGAGAGCGCCCCCTGCTGTACATTACCTGCTATCTCCTCTATATATATATATATAACAGTGTGATTAGAGAGCGCCCCCTGCTGTACATTACCTGCTATCTCCTCTATATATATATATATATATATAACAGTGTGATTAGAGAGCGCCCCCTGCTGTACATTACCTGCTATCTCCTCTATATATATATATATATATATAACAGTGTGATTAGAGAGCGCCCCCTGCTGTACATTACCTGCTATCTCCTCTATATATATATAACACTGTGATTAGAGAGCGCCCCCTGCCGTACATTACCTGTTATCTCCTCTATATATATATAACACTGATTAGAGAGCGCCCCCTGCCGTAAATTACCTGCTATCTCCTCTATATATATATAACACTGTGATTAGAGAGCGCCCCCTGCTGTACATTACCTGCTATCTCCTCTATATATATAACACTGTGATTAGAGAGCGCCCCCTGCTGTACATTACCTGTTATCTCCTCTATATATATAACACTGTGATTAGAGAGCGCCCCCTGCTGTACATTACCTGCTATCTCCTCTATATATATAACACTGTGATTAGAGAGCGCCCCCTGCTGTACATTACCTGCTATCTCCTCTATATATATATAACACTGTGATTAGAGAGCGCCCCCTGCTGTACATTACCTGCTATCTCCTCTATATATATATATATATAACACTGTGATTAGAGAGCGCCCCCTGCTGTACATTACCTGCTATCTCCTCTATATATATATATAACACTGTGATTAGAGAGCGCCCCCTGCTGTATATGACCTGTTATCTCCTCTATATATATAACACTGTGATTAGAGAGCGCCCCCTGCTGTACATTACCTGTTATCTCCTCTATATATATATAACACTGTGATTAGAGAGCGCCCCCTGCTGTACATTACCTGCTATCTCCTCTATATATATAACACTGTGATTAGAGAGCGCCCCCTGCTGTACATTACCTGCTATCTCCTCTCTATATATATATATATAACACTGTGATTAGAGAGCGCCCCCTGCTGTACATTACCTGCTATCTCCTCTATATATATAACACTGTGATTAGAGAGCGCCCCCTGCTGTACATTACCTGCTATCTCCTCTATATATATAACACTGTGATTAGAGAGCGCCCCCTGCTGTACATTACCTGCTATCTCCTCTATATATATATATATATAACACTGTGATTAGAGAGCGCCCCCTGCTGTACATTACCTGCTATCTCCTCTATATATATATATATAACACTGTGATTAGAGAGCGCCCCCTGCTGTACATTACCTGCTATCTCCTCTATATATATAACACTGTGAGTAGAGAGCGCCCCCTGCTGTACATTACCTGCTATCTCCTCTATATATATATATATATAACACTGTGATTAAAGAGCGCCCCCTGCTGTACATTACCTGTTATCTCCTCTATATATATATATAACACTGTGATTAGAGAGCGCCCCCTGCTGTACATTACCTGCTATCTCCTCTATATATATAACACTGTGATTAGAGAGCGCCCCCTGCTGTACATTACCTGCTATCTCCTCTATATATATATAACACTGTGATTAGAGAGCGCCCCCTGCTGTACATTACCTGCTATCTCCTCTATATATAACACTGTGATTAGAGAGCGCCCCCTGCTGTACATTACCTGCTATCTCCTCTCTATATATAACACTGTGATTAGAGAGCGCCTCCTGCTGTACATTACCTGCTATCTCCTCTATATATATATATATATATATATATATATAACACTGTGATTAGAGAGCGCCCCCTGCTGTACATTACCTGCTATCTCCTCTATATATATAACACTGTGATTAGAGAGCGCCCCCTGCTGTACATTACCTGTTATCTCCTCTATATATAGAACACTGTGATTAGAGAGCGCCCCCTGCTGTACATTACCTGTTATCTCCTCTATATATATATATAACACTGTGATTAGAGAGCGCCCCCTGCTGTACATTACATGCTATCTCCTCTATATATATAACACTGTGATTAGAGAGCGCCCCCTGCTGTACATTACCTGCTATCTCCTCTATATATATATATAACACTGTGATTAGAGAGCGCCCCCTGCTGTACATTACCTGCTATCTCCTCTATATATATATATAACACTGTGATTAGAGAGCGCCCCCTGCTGTACATTACCTGCTATCTCCTCTATATATATAACACTGTGATTAGAGAGCGCCCCCTGCTGTACATTACCTGCTATCTCCTCTCTATATATATAACACTGTGATAAGAGAGCGCCCCCTGCTGTACATTACCTGCTATCTCCTCTATATATATAACACTGTGATTAGAGAGCGCCCCCTGCTGTACATTACCTGCTATCTCCTCTCTCTATATATAACACTGTGATTAGAGAGCGCCCCCTGCTGTACATTACCTGCTATCTCCTCTCTATATATATAACACTGTGATAAGAGAGCGCCCCCTGCTGTACATTACCTGCTATCTCCTCTATATATATATAACACTGTGATTAGAGAGCGCCCCCTGCTGTACATTACCTGCTATCTCCTCTATATATATATAACAGTGTGATTAGAGAGCGCCCCCTGCTGTACATTACCTGCTATCTCCTCTATATATATAACACTGTGATTAGAGTGCGCCCCCTGCTGTACATTACCTGCTATCTCCTCTATATATATATATATAACACTGTGATTAGAGAGCGCCCCCTGCTGTACATTACCTGCTATCTCCTCTATATATATAACACTGTGATTAGAGAGCGCCCCCTGCTGTACATTACCTGCTATCTCCTCTCTCTATATATAACACTGTGGTTAGAGAGCGCCCCCTGCTGTACATTACCTGCTATCTCCTCTCTATATATATAACACTGTGATTAGAGTGCGCCCCCTGCTGTACATTACCTGCTATCCCCTCTATATATATAACACTGTGATTAGAGAGCGCCCCCTGCTGTACATTACCTGCTATCTCCTCTATATATATAACACTGTGATTTTAGAGCGCCCCCTGCTGTACATTACCTGTTATCTCCTCTCTATATATATATAACACTGTGATTAGAGAGCGCCCCCTGCTGTACATTACCTGCTATCTCCTCTATATATACAACACTGTGATTAGAGAGCGCCCCCTGCTGTACATTACCTGCTATCTCCTCTATATATATATATAACAGTGTGATTAGAGAGCGCCCCCTGCCGTACATTACCTGCTATCTCCTCTATATATATATATAACACTGTGATTAGAGAGCGCCCCCTGCTGTACATTACCTGCTATCTCCTCTATATATATAACAGTGTGATTAGAGAGCGCCCCCTGCTGTACATTACCTGTTATCTCCTCTATATATATAACACTGTGATTAGAGAGCGCCCCCTGCTGTACATTACCTGCTATCTCCTCTATATATATAACACTGTGATTTGAGAGCGCCCCCTGCTGTACATTACCTGTTATCTCCTCTCTATATATATATAACACTGTGATTAGAGAGCGCCCCCTGCTGTACATTACCTGCTATCTCCTCTATATATATAACACTGTGATTAGAGAGCGCCCCCTGCTGTACATTACCTGCTATCTCCTCTATATATATATATAACAGTGTGATTAGAGAGCGCCCCCTGCCGTACATTACCTGCTATCTCCTCTATATATATATATATATAACACTGTGATTAGAGAGCGCCCCCTGCTGTACATTACCTGCTATCTCCTCTATATATATAACACTGTGATTAGAGAGCGCCCCCTGCTGTACATTACCTGTTATCTCCTCTATATATATATATAACACTGTGATTAGAGAGCGCCCCCTGCTGTACATTACCTGCTATCTCCTCTATATATATATATATAACACTGTGATTAGAGAGCGCCCCCTGCTGTACATTACCTGCTATCTCCTCTATATATATATAACACTGTGATTAGAGAGCGCCCCCTGCTGTACATTACCTGATATCTCCTCTATATATATAACACTGTGATTAGAGAGCGCCCCCTGCTGTACATTACCTGCTATCTCCTCTATATATATATATATATATATAACACTGTGATTAGAGAGCGCCCCCTGCTGTACATTACCTGCTATCTCCTCTCTATATATATAACACTGTGATTAGAGAGCGCCCCCTGCTGTACATTACCTGCTATCTCCTCTATTTATATATCACTGTGATTAGAGAGCGCCCCCTGCTGTACATTACCTGCTATCTCCTCTATATATATATAACAGTGTGATTAGAGAGCGCCCCCTGCTGTACATTACCTGCTATCTCCTCTATATATATATAACACTGATTAGAGAGCGCCCCCTGCCGTACATTACCTGCTATCTCCTCTATATATATATATATATATATATATAACACTGTGATTAGAGAGTGCCCCCTGCTGTACATTACCTGCTATTTCCTCTATATATATATATAACACTGTGATTAGAGAGCGCCCCCTGCTGTACATTACCTGCTATCTCTTCTATATATATAACACTGTGATTAGAGAGCGCCCCCTGCTGTACATTACCTGTTATCTCCTCTATATATATAACACTGTGATTAGAGAGCGCCCCCTGCTGTACATTACCTGCTATCGCCTCTATATATATAACACTGTGATTAGAGAGCGCCCCCTGCTGTACATTACCTGCTATCTCCTCTATATATATATATAACACTGTGATTAGAGAGCGCCCCCTGCTGTACATTACCTGCTATCTCCTCTATATATATATAACACTGTGATTAGAGAGCGCCCCCTGCTGTATATGACCTGTTATCTCCTCTATATATATATAACACTGTGATTAGAGAGCGCCCCCTGCTGTACATTACCTGTTATCTCCTCTATATATATATATAACACTGTGATTAGAGAGCGCCCCCTGCTGTACATTACCTGCTATCTCCTCTATATATATATAACACTGTGATTAGAGAGCGCCCCCTGCTGTACATTACCTGCTATCTCCTCTATATATATAACACTGTGATTAGAGAGCGCCCCCTGCTGTACATTACCTGCTATCTCCTCTATATATATAACACTGTGATTAGAGAGCGCCCCCTGCTGTACATTACCTGCTATCTCCTCTATATATATATATAACACTGTGATTAGAGAGCGCCCCCTGCTGTACATTACCTGCTATCTCCTCTATATATATAACACTGTGATTAGAGAGCGCCCCCTGCTGTACATTACCTGCTATCTCCTCTATATATATAACACTGTGAGTAGAGAGCGCCCCCTGCTGTACATTACCTGCTATCTCCTCTATATATATATATATAACACTGTGATTAAAGAGCGCCCCCTGCTGTACATTACCTGTTATCTCCTCTATATATATATATAACACTGTGATTAGAGAGCGCCCCCTGCTGTACATTACCTGCTATCTCCTCTATATATATAACACTGTGATTAGAGAGCGCCCCCTGCTGTACATTACCTGTTATCTCCTCTATATATATATATAACACTGTGATTAGAGAGCGCCCCCTGCTGTACATTACCTGCTATCTCCTCTATATATATAACACTGTGATTAGAGAGCGCCCCCTGCTGTACATTACGTGCTATCTCCTCTATATATATATAACACTGTGAGTAGAGAGCGCCCCCTGCTGTACATTACCTGTTATCTCCTCTATATATATATATAACACTGTGATTAGAGAGCGCCCCCTGCTGTACATTACCTGTTATCTCCTCTATATATATATAACACTGTGATTAGAGAGCGCCCCCTGCTGTACATTACCTGCTATCTCCTCTATATATAACACTGTGATTAGAGAGCGCCCCCTGCTGTACATTACCTGCTATCTCCTCTATATATATAACACTGTGATTAGAGAGCGCCCCCTGCTGTACATTACCTGCTATCTCCTCTATATATATATATATATAACACTGTGATTAGAGAGCGCCCCCTGCTGTACATTACCTGCTATCTCCTCTATATATATAACACTGTGATTAGAGAGCGCCCCCTGCTGTACATTACCTGTTATCTCCTCTATATATAGAACACTGTGATTAGAGAGCGCCCCCTGCTGTACATTACCTGTTATCTCCTCTATATATTACACTGTGATTAGAGAGCGCCCCCTGCTGTACATTACCTGCTATCTCCTCTATATATATAACACTGTGATTAGAGAGCGCCCCCTGCTGTACATTACCTGCTATCTCCTCTATATATATATATATAACACTGTGATTAGAGAGCGCCCCCTGCTGTACATTACCTGCTATCTCCTCTCTATATATATAACACTGTGATTAGAGAGCGCCCCCTGCTGTACATTACCTGCTATCTCCGCTCTATATATATAACACTGTGATAAGAGAGCGCCCCCTGCTGTACATTACCTGCTATCTCCTCTATATATATAACACTGTGATTAGAGAGCGCCCCCTGCTGTACATTACCTGCTATCTCCTCTCTATATATATAACACTGTGATTAGAGAGCGCCCCCTGCTGTACATTACCTGCTATCTCCTCTATATATATATATATATATAACAGTGTGATTAGAGAGCGCCCCCTGCTGTACATTACCTGCTATCTCCTCTATATATATAACACTGTGATTAGAGAGCGCCCCCTGCTGTACATTACCTGCTATCTCCTCTCTATATATATATAACACTGTGATTAGAGAGCGCCCCCTGCTGTACATTACCTGCTATCTTCTCTCTATATATATAACACTGTGATTAGAGTGCGCCCCCTGCTGTACATTACCTGCTATCCCCTCTATATATATAACACTGTGATTAGAGAGCGCCCCCTGCTGTACATTACCTGCTATCTCCTCTATATATATAACACTGTGATTAGAGAGCGCCCCCTGCTGTACATTACCTGCTATCTCCTCTATATATATAACACTGTGATTAGAGAGCGCCCCCTGCTGTACATTACCTGCTATCTCCTCTATATATATATATAACACTGTGATTACAGAGCGCCCCCTGCTGTACATTACCTGCTATCTCCTCTATATATATATATATAACACTGTGATTAGAGAGCGCCCCCTGCTGTACATTACCTGTTATCTCCTCTATATATATATATAACACTGTGATTAGAGAGCGCCCCCTGCTGTACATGACCTGTTATCTCCTCTATATATATATAACACTGTGATTAGAGAGCGCCCCCTGCTGTACATTACCTGTTATCTCCTCTATATATATATATAACACTGTGATTAGAGAGCGCCCCCTGCTGTACATTACCTGCTATCTCCTCTATATATATAACACTGTGATTAGAGAGCGCCCCCTGCTGTACATTACCTGCTATCTCCTCTATATATATATATAACACTGTGATTAGAGAGCGCCCCCTGCTGTACATTACCTGCTATCTCCTCTAAAATATATATATAACACTGTGATTAGAGAGCGCCCCCTGCTGTACATTACCTGCTATCTCCTCTATATATATATAACACTGTGATTAGAGAGCGCCCCCTGCTGTACATTACCTGCTATCTCCTCTCTATATATATAACACTGTGATAAGAGAGCGCCCCCTGCTGTACATTACCTGCTATCTCCTCTATATATATAACACTGTGATTAGAGAGCGCCCCCTGCTGTACATTACCTGCTATCTCCTCTAAAATATATATATAACACTGTGATTAGAGAGCGCCCCCTGCTGTACATTACCTGCTATCTCCTCTATATATATATAACACTGTGATTAGAGAGCGCCCCCTGCTGTACATTACCTGCTATCTCCTCTCTATATATATAACACTGTGATAAGAGAGCGCCCCCTGCTGTACATTACCTGCTATCTCCTCTATATATATAACACTGTGATTAGAGAGCGCCCCCTGCTGTACATTACCTGCTATCTCCTCTATATATATATAACACTGTGATTAGAGAGCGCCCCCTGCTGTACATTACCTGCTATCTCCTCTCTATATATATAACACTGTGATTAGAGAGCGCCCCCTGCTGTACATTACCTGTTATCTCCTCTATATATATAACACTGTGATTAGAGAGCGCCCCCTGCTGTACATTACCTGCTATCTCCTCTCTATATATATAACACTGTGATTAGAGAGCGCCCCCTGCTGTACATTACCTGCTATCTCCTCTCTATATATATAACACTGTGATTAGAGAGCGCCCCCTGCTGTACATTACCTGCTATCTCCTCTCTATATATATAACACTGTGATAAGAGAGCGCCCCCTGCTGTACATTACCTGCTATCTCCTCTATATATATAACACTGTGATTAGAGAGCGCCCCCTGCTGTACATTACCTGCTATCTCCTCTCTATATATATAACACTGTGATTAGAGAGCGCCCCCTGCTGTACATTACCTGCTATCTCCTCTATATATATATATATATATATATATATATAACAGTGTGATTAGAGAGCGCCCCCTGCTGTACATTACCTGCTATCTCCTCTATATATATATATAACACTGTGATTAGAGAGCGCCCCCTGCTGTACATTACCTGCTATCTCCTCTATATATATAACACTGTGATTAGAGAGCGCCCCCTGCTGTACATTACCTGCTATCTCCTCTCTATATATATAACACTGTGATTAGAGAGCGCCCCCTGCTGTACATTACCTGCTATCTCCTCTCTATATATATAACACTGTGATTAGAGTGCGCCCCCTGCTGTACATTACCTGCTATCCCCTCTATATATATAACACTGTGATTAGAGAGCGCCCCCTGCTGTACATTACCTGATATCTCCTCTATATATATAACACTGTGATTAGAGAGCGCCCCCTGCTGTACATTACCTGATGTCTCCTCTATATATATAACACTGAGATTAGAGAGCGCCCCCTGCTGTACATTACCTGCTATCTCCTCTCTATATATATAACACTGTGATTAGAGAGCGCCCCCTGCTGTACATTACCTGCTATCTCCTCTATATATATAACACTGTGATTAGAGAGCGCCCCCTGCTGTACATTACCTGCTATCTCCTCTATATATATATATATATATATATATATATATATATATATAACAGTGTGATTAGAGAGCGCCCCCTGCCGTACATTACCTGCTATCTCCTCTATATATATATAACAGTGTGATTAGAGAGCGCCCCCTGCTGTACATTACCTGCTATCTCCTCTATATATATAACACTGTGATTAGAGAGCGCCCCCTGCTGTACATTACCTGCTATCTCCTCTATATATATATATAACACTGTGATTAGAGAGCGCCCCCTGCTGTACATTACCTGTTATCTCCTCTATATATATATATATATAACACTGTGATTAGAGAGCGCCCCCTGCTGTACATGACCTGTTATCTCCTCTATATATATAACACTGTGATTAGAGAGCGCCCCCTGCTGTACATTACCTGTTATCTCCTCTATATATATATATAACACTGTGATTAGAGAGCGCCCCCTGCTGTACATTACCTGCTATCTCCTCTATATATATAACACTGTGATTAGAGAGCGCCCCCTGCTGTACATTACCTGCTATCTCCTCTATATATATATATATAACACTGTGATTAGAGAGCGCCCCCTGCTGTACATTACCTGCTATCTCCTCTAAAATATATATATAACACTGTGATTAGAGAGCGCCCCCTGCTGTACATTACCTGCTATCTCCTCTATATATATATAACACTGTGATTAGAGAGCGCCCCCTGCTGTACATTACCTGCTATCTCCTCTCTATATATATAACACTGTGATTAGAGTGCGCCCCCTGCTGTACATTACCTGCTATCTCCTCTCTATATATATAACACTGTGATAAGAGAGCGCCCCCTGCTGTACATTACCTGCTATCTCCTCTATATATATAACACTGTGATTAGAGAGCGCCCCCTGCTGTACATTACCTGCTATCTCCTCTATATATATATAACACTGTGATTAGAGAGCGCCCCCTGCTGTACATTACCTGCTATCTCCTCTCTATATATATAACACTGTGATTAGAGAGCGCCCCCTGCTGTACATTACCTGTTATCTCCTCTATATATATATATAACACTGTGATTAGAGAGCGCCCCCTGCTGTACATTACCTGCTATCTCCTCTCTATATATATAACACTGTGATTAGAGAGCGCCCCCTGCTGTACATTACCTGCTATCTCCTCTCTATATATATAACACTGTGATTAGAGAGCGCCCCCTGCTGTACATTACCTGCTATCTCCTCTCTATATATATAACACTGTGATAAGAGAGCGCCCCCTGCTGTACATTACCTGCTATCTCCTCTATATATATAACACTGTGATTAGAGAGCGCCCCCTGCTGTACATTACCTGCTATCTCCTCTCTATATATATAACACTGTGATTAGAGAGCGCCCCCTGCTGTACATTACCTGCTATCTCCTCTATATATATATATATATATATATATAACAGTGTGATTAGAGAGCGCCCCCTGCTGTACATTACCTGCTATCTCCTCTATATATATATATATATAACACTGTGATTAGAGAGCGCCCCCTGCTGTACATTACCTGCTATCTCCTCTATATATATAACACTGTGATTAGAGAGCGCCCCCTGCTGTACATTACCTGCTATCTCCTCTCTATATATATAACACTGTGATTAGAGAGCGCCCCCTGCTGTACATTACCTGCTATCTCCTCTCTATATATATAACACTGTGATTAGAGTGCGCCCCCTGCTGTACATTACCTGCTATCCCCTCTATATATATAACACTGTGATTAGAGAGCGCCCCCTGCTGTACATTACCTGTTATCTCCTCTATATATATAACACTGTGATTAGAGAGCGCCCCCTGCTGTACATTACCTGCTATCTCCTCTATATATATAACACTGTGATTAGAGAGCGCCCCCTGCTGTACATTACCTGCTATCTCCTCTATATATATATATAACACTGTGATTAGAGAGCGCCCCCTGCTGTACATTACCTGCTATCTCCTCTATATATATAACACTGTGATTAGAGAGCGCCCCCTGCTGTACATTACCTGCTATCTCCTCTATATATATATATAACAGTGTGATTAGAGAGCGCCCCCTGCCGTACATTACCTGCTATCTCCTCTATATATATATATATAACACTGTGATTAGAGAGCGCCCCCTGCTGTACATTACCTGCTATCTCCTCTATATATATAACACTGTGATTAGAGAGCGCCCCCTGCTGTACATTACCTGCTATCTCCTCTATATATATATAACACTGTGATTAGAGAGCGCCCCCTGCTGTACATTACCTGATATCTCCTCTATATATATAACACTGTGATTAGAGAGCGCCCCCTGCTGTACATTACCTGCTATCTCCTCTCTATATATATAACACTGTGATTAGAGAGCGCCCCCTGCTGTACATTACCTGCTATCTCCTCTATATATATAACACTGTGATTAGAGAGCGCCCCCTGCTGTACATTACCTGCTATCTCCTCTATATATATATATATATATATATAACAGTGTGATTAGAGAGCGCCCCCTGCCGTACATTACCTGCTATCTCCTCTATATATATATAACAGTGTGATTAGAGAGCGCCCCCTGCTGTACATTACCTGCTATCTCCTCTATATATATAACACTGTGATTAGAGAGCGCCCCCTGCTGTACATTACCTGCTATCTCCTCTATATATATATATAACACTGTGATTAGAGAGCGCCCCCTGCTGTACATTACCTGCTATCTCCTCTATATATATAACACTGTGATTAGAGAGCGCCCCCTGCTGTACATTACCTGTTATCTCCTCTATATATATAACACTGTGATTAGAGAGCGCCCCCTGCTGTACATTACCTGCTATCTCCTCTATATATATAACACTGTGATTAGAGAGCGCCCCCTGCTGTACATTACCTGCTATCTCCTCTATATATATATATATAACACTGTGATTAGAGAGCGCCCCCTGCTGTACATTACCTGCTATCTCCTCTATATATATATAACACTGTGATTAGAGAGCGCCCCCTGCTGTATATGACCTGTTATCTCCTCTATATATATAACACTGTGATTAGAGAGCGCCCCCTGCTGTACATTACCTGTTATCTCCTCTATATATATATATAACACTGTGATTAGAGAGCGCCCCCTGCTGTACATTACCTGCTATCTCCTCTATATATATATAACACTGTGATTAGAGAGCGCCCCCTGCTGTACATTACCTGCTATCTCCTCTATATATATATATAAGACTGTGATTAGAGAGCGCCCCCTGCTGTACATTACCTGCTATCTCCTCTATATATATAACACTGTGATTAGAGAGCGCCCCCTGCTGTACATTACCTGCTATCTCCTCTATATATATATATATATATAACACTGTGATTAGAGAGCGCCCCCTGCTGTACATTACCTGCTATCTCCTCTATATATATAACACTGTGATTAGAGAGCGCCCCCTGCTGTACATTACCTGCTATCTCCTCTATATATATAACACTGTGATTAGAGAGCGCCCCCTGCCGTACATTACCTGCTATCTCCTCTATATATATATATAACACTGTGATTAGAGAGCGCCCCCTGCTGTACATTACCTGTTATCTCCTCTATATATATATAACACTGTGATTAGAGAGCGCCCCCTGCTGTACATTACCTGCTATCTCCTCTATATATATAACACTGTGATTAGAGAGCGCCCCCTGCTGTACATTACCTGCTATCTCCTCTATATATATAAAACTGTGATTAGAGAGCGCCCCCTGCTGTACATTACCTGCTATCTCCTCTATATATATAACACTGTGATTAGAGAGCGCCCCCTGCTGTACATTACCTGCTATCTCCTCTATATATATAACACTGTGATTAGAGAGCGCCCCCTGCTGTACATTACCTGCTATCTCCTCTATATATATAAAACTGTGATTAGAGAGCGCCCCCTGCTGTACATTACCTGCTATCTCCTCTATATATATAAAACTGTGATTAGAGAGCGCCCCCTGCTGTACATTACCTGCTATCTCCTCTATATATATAACACTGTGATTAGAGAGCGCCCCCTGCTGTACATTACCTGTTATCTCCTCTATATATATAGAACACTGTGATTAGAGAGCGCCCCCTGCTGTACATTACCTGCTATCTCCTCTCTATATATATAACACTGTGATTAGAGAGCGCCCCCTGCTGTACATTACCTGCTATCTCCTCTATATATATATATAACACTGTGATTAGAGAGCGCCCCCTGCTGTACATTACCTGTTATCTCCTCTATATATATATATAACACTGATTAGAGAGCGCCCCCTGCCGTACATTACCTGCTATCTCCTCTATATATATATAACACTGTGATTAGAGAGCGCCCCCTGCTGTACATTACCTGCTATCTCCTCTCTATATATATAACACTGTGATTAGAGAGCGCCCCCTGCTGTACATTACCTGCTATCTCCTCTATATATATAACACTGTGATTAGAGAGCGCCCCCTGCTGTACATTACCTGCTATCTCCTCTATATATATATATATATATATATATATATAACAGTGTGATTAGAGAGCGCCCCCTGCCGTACATTACCTGCTATCTCCTCTATATATATATAACAGTGTGATTAGAGAGCGCCCCCTGCTGTACATTACCTGCTATCTCCTCTATATATATAACACTGTGATTAGAGAGCGCCCCCTGCTGTACATTACCTGCTATCTCCTCTATATATATATAACACTGTGATTAGAGAGCGCCCCCTGCTGTACATTACCTGCTATCTCCTCTATATATATAACACTGTGATTAGAGAGCGCCCCCTGCTGTACATTACCTGTTATCTCCTCTATATATATAACACTGTGATTAGAGAGCGCCCCCTGCTGTACATTACCTGCTATCTCCTCTCTATATATATATAACACTGTGATTAGAGAGCGCCCCCTGCTGTACATTACCTGCTATCTCCTCTCTATATATATATATAACACTGTGATTAGAGAGCGCCCCCTGCTGTACATTACCTGTTATCTCCTCTATATATATAACACTGTGATTAGAGAGCGCCCCCTGCTGTACATTACCTGCTATCTCCTCTATATATATATATATAACACTGTGATTAGAGAGCGCCCCCTGCTGTACATTACCTGTTATCTCCTCTATATATATATATAACACTGTGATTAGAGAGCGCCCCCTGCTGTACATTACCTGCTATCTCCTCTATATATATATAACACTGTGATTAGAGAGCGCCCCCTGCTGTATATGACCTGTTATCTCCTCTATATATATAACACTGTGATTAGAGAGCGCCCCCTGCTGTACATTACCTGTTATCTCCTCTATATATATATATAACACTGTGATTAGAGAGCGCCCCCTGCTGTACATTACCTGCTATCTCCTCTATATATATATAACACTGTGATTAGAGAGCGCCCCCTGCTGTACATTACCTGCTATCTCCTCTATATATAGAACACTGTGATTAGAGAGCGCCCCCTGCTGTACATTACCTGCTATCTCCTCTATATATATATAAAACTGTGATTAGAGAGCGCCCCCTGCTGTACATTACCTGCTATCTCCTCTATATATATAACACTGTGATTAGAGAGCGCCCCCTGCTGTACATTACCTACTATCTCCTCTATATATATAACACTGTGATTAGAGAGCGCCCCCTGCTGTACATTACCTGCTATCTCCTCTATATATATAAAACTGTGATTAGAGAGCGCCCCCTGCTGTACATTACCTGCTATCTCCTCTATATATATAACACTGTGATTAGAGAGCGCCCCCTGCTGTACATTACCTGTTATCTCCTCTATATATATAGAACACTGTGATTAGAGAGCGCCCCCTGCTGTACATTACCTGCTATCTCCTCTATATATATATATAACACTGTGATTAGAGAGCGCCCCCTGCCGTACATTACCTGCTATCTCCTCTATATATATATAACAGTGTGATTAGAGAGCGCCCCCTGCTGTACATTACCTGCTATCTCCTCTATATATATATATAACACTGTGATTAGAGAACGCCCCCTGCTGTACATTACCTGCTATCTCCTCTATATATATAAGACTGTGATTAGAGAGCGCCCCCTGCTGTACATTACCTGCTAACTCCTCTATATATATAACACTGTGATTAGAGAGCGCCCCCTGCTGTACATTACCTGCTATCTCCTCTATATATATATATAACACTGTGATTAGAGAACGCCCCCTGCTGTACATTACCTGCTATCTCCTCTATATATATATAACACTGTGATTAGAGAGCGCCCCCTGCTGTACATTACCTGTTATCTCCTCTATATATATAACACTGTGATTAGAGAGCGCCCCCTGCTGTACATTACCTGCTATCTCCTCTCTATATATATATATAACACTGTGATTAGAGAGCGCCCCCTGCTGTACATTACCTGCTATCTCCTCTCTATATATATATATAACACTGTGATTAGAGAGCGCCCCCTGCTGTACATTACCTGTTATCTCCTCTATATATATAACACTGTGATTAGAGAGCGCCCCCTGCTGTACATTACCTGCTATCTCCTCTATATATATATAACACTGTGATTAGAGAGCGCCCCCTGCTGTACATTACCTGTTATCTCCTCTATATATATATATAACACTGTGATTAGAGAGCGCCCCCTGCTGTACATTACCTGCTATCTCCTCTATATATATATAACACTGTGATTAGAGAGCGCCCCCTGCTGTATATGACCTGTTATCTCCTCTATATATATAACACTGTGATTAGAGAGCGCCCCCTGCTGTACATTACCTGTTATCTCCTCTATATATATATATAACACTGTGATTAGAGAGCGCCCCCTGCTGTACATTACCTGCTATCTCCTCTATATATATATAACACTGTGATTAGAGAGCGCCCCCTGCTGTACATTACCTGCTATCTCCTCTATATATATAAGACTGTGATTAGAGAGCGCCCCCTGCTGTACATTACCTGCTATCTCCTCTATATATATAACACTGTGATTAGAGAGCGCCCCCTGCTGTACATTACCTGCTATCTCCTCTATATATATAACACTGTGAGTAGAGAGCGCCCCCTGCTGTACATTACCTGTTATCTCCTCTATATATATATAACACTGTGATTAGAGAGCGCCCCCTGCTGTACATTACTTGCTATCTCCTCTATATATATATAACACTGTGATTAGAGAGCGCCTCCTGCCGTACATTACCTGCTATCTCCTCTATATATATAACACTGTGATTAGAGAGCGCCCCCTGCTGTACATTACCTGCTATCTCCTCTATATATATAACACTGTGATTAGAGAGCGCCCCCTGCTGTACATTACCTGCTATCTCCTCTATATATATAAAACTGTGATTAGAGAGCGCCCCCTGCTGTACATTACCTGCTATCTCCTCTATATATATAACACTGTGATTAGAGAGCGCCCCCTGCTGTACATTACCTGTTATCTCCTCTATATATATATAACACTGTGATTAGAGTGCGCCCCCTGCTGTACATTACCTGCTATCTCCTCTATATATATAAAACTGTGATTAGAGAGCGCCCCCTGCTGTACATTACCTGCTATCTCCTCTATATATATAACACTGTGAGTAGAGAGCGCCCCCTGCTGTACATTACCTGCTATCTCCTCTATATATATAACACTGTGATTAGAGAGCGCCCCCTGCTGTACATTACCTGCTATCTCCTCTATATATATAAAACTGTGATTAGAGAGCGCCCCCTGCTGTACATTACCTGCTATCTCCTCTCTATATATATAACACTGTGATTAGAGTGCGTCCCCTGCTGTACATTACCTGCTATCTCCTCTCTATATATATAACACTGTGATTAGAGAGCGCCCCCTGCTGTACATTACCTGCTATCTCCTCTATATATATAACACTGTGATTAGAGAGCGCCCCCTGCTGTACATTACCTGTTATCTCCTCTATATATATATAACACTGTGATTAGAGTGCGCCCCCTGCTGTACATTACCTGCTATCTCCTCTATATATATAAAACTGTGATTAGAGAGCGCCCCCTGCTGTACATTACCTGCTATCTCCACTATATATATATAACACTGTGATTAGAGAGCGCCCCCTGCTGTACATTACCTGCTATCTCCTCTATATATATATAACACTGTGATTAGAGAGCGCCCCCTGCTGTACATTACCTGCTATCTCCTCTCTATATATAAAACTGTGATTAGAGAGCGCCCCCTGCTGTACATTACCTGCTATCTCCACTATATATATATAACACTGTGATTAGAGTGCGCCCCCTGCTGTACATTACCTGCTATCTCCTCTATATATATAACACTGTGATTAGAGAGCGCCCCCTGCTGTACATTACCTGCTATCTCCTCTATATATATAACACTGTGAGTAGAGAGCGCCCCCTGCTGTACATTACCTGCTATCTCCTCTATATATATAAAACTGTGATTAGAGAGCGCCCCCTGCTGTACATTACCTGCTATCTCCTCTATATATATAAAACTGTGATTAGAGAGCGCCCCCTGCTGTACATTACCTGCTATCTCCTCTATATATATATATAACACTGTGATTAAAGAGCGCCCCCTGCTGTACATTACCTGTTATCTCCTCTATATATATATAACACTGTGATTAGAGAGCGCCCCCTGCTGTACATTACCTGTTATCTCCTCTATATATATAACACTGTGATTAGAGAGCGCCCCCTGCTGTACATTACCTGCTATCCCCTCTATATATATAACACTGTGATTAGAGAGCGCCCCCTGCTGTACATTACCTGTTATCTCCTCTATATATAGAACACTGTGATTAGAGAGCGCCCCCTGCTGTACATTACCTGTTATCTCCTCTATATATATAACACTGTGATTAGAGAGCGCCCCCTGCTGTACATTACCTGCTATCCCCTCTATATATATAACACTGTGATTAGAGAGCGCCCCCTGCTGTACATTACCTGTTATCTCCTCTATATATAGAACACTGTGATTAGAGAGCGCCCCCTGCTGTACATTACCTGTTATCTCCTCTATATATATAACACTGTGATTAGAGAGCGCCCCCTGCTGTACATTACCTGCTATCTCCTCTATATATATATATAACACTGTGATTAGAGAGCGCCCCCTGCTGTACATTACCTGCTATCTCCTCTATATATATATATAACACTGTGATTAGAGAGCGCCCCCTGCTGTACATTACCTGTTATCTCCTCTATATATATAACACTGTGATTAGAGAGCGCCCCCTGCTGTACATTACCTGTTATCTCCTCTATATATATAACACTGTGATTAGAGAGCGCCCCCTGCTGTACATTACCTGTTATCTCCTCTATATATATATATAACACTGTGATTAGAGAGCGCCCCCTGCTGTACATTACCTGTTATCTCCTCTATATATAGAACACTGTGATTAGAGAGCGCCCCCTGCTGTACATTACCTGTTATCTCCTCTATATATAACACTGTGATTAGAGAGCGCCCCCTGCTGTACATTACCTGTTATCTCCTCTATATATAACACTGTGATTAGAGAGCGCCCCCTGCTGTACATTACTTGCTGTATAGATATTTCCTTGAGTCGTTTCCGGTCACATGACTTAATGGCAGCGCAGTTATTCGCTGAGTCGTTGCCTGGTAACACAGCCTTGTAGTCGCTGAGGGGCGGGGTTATTGGACACCTGACTTCCGGTAGTTTCTGCTGTTAGTATGGCGCACGGATGACTGTGGGACGCTCCCGGTTGCGCAGTGGATTTCGGTTTCGTTCCGCTGCACCATGACCCGTGATGCAGAGACACGTGATGAGTTACCGGACTGGGCCGGGGCCAAAGAGTTCTACCAGAAATATGACCCCAAAGAGATCATCGGCAGGTAGCGGGCGGGGCCTGTGTGCAGGGGCGGGGCCACACATTGACACCTCCACCGCGCACACATGACGGATCACACCGGGCAGAAATGGCACATGGGGAGGGGTGTCCGCTGCTGAGGATGATTGAGGGGAGGGGGTAGGCCTGGAAGGGTTGTCATAGGACATTAAAAGGAGGGTTTGTAGGTGCGGAGACAGTTGTCAGGCAATTTGTGGGGGTGAGGAGGACATATTGGAGGTGCACACTTCCTGTATTGTCTGTATAGAGGAGGACATATTGGAGACGCACACTTCCTGTATTGTCTGTATAGAGGAGGACATATTGGAGACGCACACTTCCTGTATTGTCTGTATAGGGGAGGACATATTGGAGGTGCACACTTCCTGTATTGTCTGTATAGGGGAGGACATATTGGAGGTGCACACTTCCTGTATGGTCTGTATAGAGGACATATTGGAGGCGCACACTTCCTGTATTGTCTGTATAGGGGAGGACATATTGGAGGTGCACACTTCCTGTATGGTCTGTATAGAGGACATATTGGAGGCGCACACTTCCTGTATGGTCTGTATAGAGGACATATTGGAGACGCACACTTCCTGTATTGTCTGTATAGGGGAGGACATATTGGTGGCTCACACTTCCTGTATTGTCTGTATAGAGGACATATTGGAGACGCACACTTCCTGTATTGTCTGTATAGGGGAGGACATATTGGAGACGCACACTTCCTGTATTGTCTGTATAGGGGAGGACATATTGGAGGTGCACACTTCCTGTATGGTCTGTATAGAGTAGGACATATTGGAGACGCACACTTCCTGTATTGTCTGTATAGAGGAGGACATATTGGAGACGCACACTTCCTGTATTGTCTGTATAAAGGAGGACATATTGGAGGCGCACACTTCCTGTATTGTCTGTATAGGGGAGGACATATTGGAGGTGCACACTTCCTGTATTGTCTGTATAGGGGAGGACATATTGGAGACGCACACTTCCTGTATTGTCTGTATAGAGGACATATTGGAGGCACACACTTCCTGTATTGTCTGTATAGGGGTGGACATATTGGAGACGAACACTTCCTGTACTGTCTGTATAGGGGAGGACATATTGGAGACGCACACTTCCTGTATTGTCTGTATAGGGGAGGACATATTGGAGACGCACACTTCCTGTATTGTCTGTATAGGGGAGGACATATTGGAGGCGCACACTTCCTGTATTGTCTGTATAGGGGAGGACAAATCGGAGGCGCACACTTCCTGTATTGTCTGTATAGGGGAGGACATATCGGAGGCGCACACTTCCTGGATTGTCTGTATAGGGGAGGACATATTGGAGGTGCACACTTCCTGTATTGTCTGTATAGGGGAGGACATATCGGAGGCTCACACTTCCTGTATTGTCTGTATAGGGGTGGACATATTGGAGGCGCACACTTCCTGTATTGTCTGTATAGGGGAGGACATATCGGAGGCGCACACTTCCTGTATTGTCTGTATAGAGGAGGACATATTGGAGGTGCACACTTCCTGTATTGTCTGTATAGGGGAGGACATATTGGAGACGCACACTTCCTGTATTGTCTGTATAGAGGAGGACATATTGGAGGCGCACACTTCCTGTATTGTCTGTATAGAGGAGGACATATTGGAGACGCACACTTCCTGTATTGTCTGTATAGGGGAGGACATATTGGAGGTGCACACTTCCTGTATTGTCTGTATAGGGGAGGACATATTGGAGGTGCACACTTCCTGTATTGTCTGTATAGGGGAGGACATAATGGAGGCGCACACTTCCTGTATTGTCTGTATAGGGGAGGACATATTGGAGACGCACACTTCCTGTATTGTCTGTATAGGGGAGGACATATTGGAGGCGCACACTTCCTGTATTGTCTGTATAGGGGAGGACAAATCGGAGGCGCACACTTCCTGTATTGTCTGTATAGGGGAGGACATATCGGAGGCGCACACTTCCTGTATTGTCTGTATTGGGGAGGACATATCGGAGGCTCACACTTCCTGTATTGTCTGTATAGGGGTGGACATATTGGAGGCGCACACTTCCTGTATTGTCTGTATAGAGGAGGACATATTGGAGGTGCACACTTCCTGTATTGTCTGTATAGGTGAGGACATATTGGAGGTGCACACTTCCTGTATTGTCTGTATAGGGGAGGACATATTGGAGGTGCACACTTCCTGTATTGTCTGTATAGGGTAGGACATATTGGAGGTGCACACTTCCTGTATTGTCTGTATAGGGGAGGACATATTGGAGACGCTTCCTGTATTGTCTGTATAGGGGAGGACATATTGTAGGCGCACACTTCCTGTATTGTCTGTATAGGGTAGGACATATTGGAGACACGCTTCCTGTATTGTCTGTATAGAGGAGGACATATTGGAGGAGCACACTTCCTGTATTGTCTGTATAGAGGAGGACATATTGGAGGCGCACACTTCCTGTATTGTCTGTATAGAGGAGGACATATTGGAGGCGCACACTTCCTGTATTGTCTGTATAGAGGAGGACATATTGGAGGCGCACACTTCCTGTATTGTCTGTATAGAGGACATATTGGGGACCCACACTTCCTGTATTGTCTGTATAGAGGAGGACATATTGGAGACGCACACTTCCTGTATTGTCTGTATAGAGGAGGACATATTGGAGACACACACTTCCTGTATTGTCTGTATAGGGGAGGACATATTGGAGGCGCACACTTCCTGTATTGTCTGTATAGAGGACATATTGGAGGCGCACACTTCCTGTATTGTCTGTATAGGGGAGGACATATTGGAGACGTACTTTTCCTGTATTGTCTGTATAGAGGAGGACATATTGGAGGTGCACACTTCCTGTATTGTCTGTATAGGGGAGGACATATTGGAGGCACACACTTCCTGTATTGTCTGTATAGGGGAGGACATATTGGAGGTTCACACTTCCTGTATGGTCTGTATAGGGGACATATTGGAGGCGCACACTTCCTGTATTGTCTGTATAGGGGACATATTGGAGGCGCACACTTCCTGTATTGTCTGTATAGAGGACATATTGGAGGCGCACACTTCCTGTATTGTCTGTATAGGGGAGGACATATTGGAGACGCACTTTTCCTGTATTGTCTGTATAGAGGAGGACATATTGGAGGTGCACACTTCCTGTATTGTCTGTATAGGGGAGGACATATTGGAGGTTCACACTTCCTGTATGGTCTGTATAGGGGACATATTGGAGACGCACAATTCCTGTATAGTCTGTATAGGGGAGGACATATTGGAGGTGCACACTTCCTGTATTGTCTGTATAGGGGAGGACATATTGGAGACGCACACTTCCTGTATTGTCTGTATAGGGGAGGATATATTGGAGGCGCACACTTCCTGTATTGTCTGTATAGAGGAGGACATATTGGAGGAGCACACTTCCTGTATTGTCTGTATAGAGGAGGACATATTGGAGGCGCACACTTCCTGTATTGTCTGTATAGGGGAGGACATATTGGAGACACTTCCTGTATTGTCTGCATAGAGGAGGACATATTGGAGGCGCACACTTCCTGTATTGTCTGTATAGAAGAGGACATATTGGAGGCGCACACTTCCTGTATTGTCTGTATAGAGGAGGACATATTGGAGGCGCACACTTCCTTTATTGTCTGTATAGGGGAGGACATATTGGAGACACTTCCTGTATTGTCTGCATAGGGGTGGACATATTGGAGGCGCACACTTCCTGTATTGTCTGTATAGGGGACATATTGGAGGCGCACACTTCCTGTATTGTCTGTATAGGGGACATATTGGAGGCGCACACTTCCTGTATTGTCTGTATAGAGGAGGACATATTGGAGGCGCACACTTCCTGTATTGTCTGTATAGGGGAGGACATATTGGAGACACTTCCTGTATTGTCTGCATAGGGGTGGACATATTGGAGGCGCACACTTCCTGTATTGTCTGTATAGAGGAGGACATATTGGAGGCGCACACTTCCTTTATTGTCTGTATAGGGGAGGACATATTGGAGACACTTCCTGTATTGTCTGCATAGGGGTGGACATATTGGAGGCGCACACTTCCTGTATTGTCTGTATAGGGGACATATTGGAGGCGCACACTTCCTGTATTGTCTGTATAGAGGACATATTGGGGACGCACACTTCCTGTATTGTCTGTATAGGGGAGGACATATTGGAGGCACACACTTCCTGTATTGTCTGTATAGGGGAGGACATATTGGAGGTTCACACTTCCTGTATTGTTTGTATAGAGGAGGACATATTGGAGACGCACACTTCCTGTATTGTCTGTATAGAGGACATATTGGAGGCTCACACTTCCTGTATTGTCTGTATAGGGGAGGACATATTGGAGACACTTCCTGTATTGTCTGTATAGGGGAGGACATATTGGAGGCACACACTTCCTGTATTGTCTGTATAGGGGAGGACATATTGGAGACACACACTTCCTGTATTGTCTGTATAGGGGAGTACATATTGGAGACACGCTTCCTGTATTGTCTGTATAGGGGAGGACATATTGGAGGCGCACACTTCCTGTATTGTCTGTATAGGGGAGGACATATTGGAGACGCACACTTCCTGTATTGTCTGTATAGGGGAGGACATATTGGAGGTTCACACTTCCTGTATTGTTTGTATAGAGGAGGACATATTGGAGGCTCACACTTCCTGTATTGTCTGTATAGGGGAGGACATATTGGAGGCACACACTTCCTGTATTTTCTGTATAGAGGAGGACATATTGGAGACGCACACTTCCTGTATTGTCTGTATGGGGGAGGACATATTGGGGTGTGCGCTGCCCGGCTCTCCATACAGAGGGTGGGGAGGTGCGCTGTCCGGCTCTCCATACAGAGGGTGGGCAGGTGCGCTGTCCGGCTCTTGATAGAGGGTAGGGAGGTGCGCTGTCCGGCTCTTGATAGAGGGTAGGGAGGTGCGCTGTCCGGCTCTCCATACAGAGGGTGGGCAGGTGCGCTGTCCGGCTCTTCACAGAGGGTGGGGAGGTGCGCTGTCCGGCTCTTCACAGAGGGTGAGGAGGTGCGCTGTCCGGCTCTTCCTAGAGGGTGGGGAGGTGCGCTGTCCGGCTCTCCATACAGAGGGTGCGATCTCAGCAGCTGTTCGGAAGGTCTTCCATTGTCACTTATTCCAGAAGATGTCTCTACTTCTGTACGACTCAATAGTGATCTCTCTGCATCATACGGATCCCAGGTCACAAGAGGCCACACAGCGCCTGTCATTGTCCATCTCGCACCCTATTCGGGCCCCAGACGCCACTATGTGTCAAATCTTAGGAGCAGTGGCGGAAATAAAACTACAGAAAGGAGCGGATTCATCATAAAGCCCGGAGATAATTGTGTTAGAAGACAATAAAATGAAATGTGCAGAAAGAAACCTAAACAATCTTCTCTGCTGGTCTCAGGGGAGTGTCGAGCACGGTGCGACGCTGCATCCACCGGGAGACCGGGCGACAGTATGCCGTGAAGATCATTGAGGTAACGCCAGAAAGAATGAGTCCAGAACAGCTGCAAGAAGTCCGTCTGTCAACTGCCAAAGAAATGGAGATCTTATACCAAGTGTCCCAACATCCCTTCATCAGTACGTGCGGTCACCCTCCCGCCATTACATGTTCCCCGACCAAGTACCCTACAATAGTGTATACTCCTCCATCCGTATCCTCCTACAATAGTGTCTTCTCCTGTATACTCCTCCTCACCTCGTCTCCTGTATACTCCTCCTCACCTCTTCTCCTGTATACTCCTCCTCTCCTGTATACTCCTCACCTCTTGTCCTGTATACTCCTCACCCCTCTCCTGTATACTCATCCTCTCCTGTATACTCCTCACCTCTTGTCCTGTATACTCCTCCTCACCCCTCTCCTGTATACTCCTCCTCACCTCTTCTCCTGTATACTCCTCTTCTCTTGTATACTCCTCCTCACCCCTTGTCCTGTATACTCCTCCTCACCCCTTCTCCTGTATACTCCTCCTCACCTCTTCTCCTGTATACTCCTCCTCACCCCTTCTCCTGTATACTCCTCCTCACCTCTTCTCCTGTATACTCCTCCTCACCCCTTCTCCTGTATACTCCTCCTCACCCCTTCTCCTGTATACTCCTCCTCACCTCTTCTCCTGTATACTCCTCCTCACCTCTTCTCCTGTATACTCCTCCTCACCCCTTCTCCTGTATACTCCTCCTCACCCCTTCTCCTGTATACTCCTCCTCTCCTGTATACTCCTCCCGGTGACTCTTGATCTCTATGTAATGTCGTCACGCTTTGTTACCCTCCGGTGTTTCCGTCTACATGATCTTCTCTTTTTCCCTTGTAGTAACACTGATTGATTCTTACGAATCGTCCACATTCATATTCCTGGTTTTCGACTTGTGAGTATAATATGGAAATGTCCTTTTCCTGAGAGTGATATTGGAGATGGTTGTGACTGGGATGATGTTTTCTGCTTAGGATGAAGAGGGGAGAGCTGTTTGACTACCTGACAGAGAAGGTCACCTTAAGTGAGAAGGAAACCAGGTGGGTTGATGTAGATTTGTGTGGTTTGGGGCGAGGGTGCGGTCCCTGAAGTCCCTCGTCTGGTTGATAAGGACCTGGCGGTGCCGCCGTTGTGTTGGGGACTGACTGCTCGTCCTTCCCTTGTTAGATGTGTCCAGCTCTTCTCTTGTCTTCTCATCTCTGTCGGCTTCCACTTCCAGGTGTCTCTTTTTACCGTCACCCGTTTGTACTGGGGAGATGTAACGCCATTATTGTATTCCAGGTGTATCATGCGTTCTCTGCTGGAGGCGGTTTTATATCTACATTCAAATAACATTGTCCACCGTGATCTGAAACCAGAGAATATTCTGATGGATGACTGCCTGAACATCAAGCTTTCCGACTTTGGTTTTAGTTGCGTCCTGAAACCTCAGGAGAGGCTGCGAGGTGACATTGACCGGAGCGCGGCCGGAGCTGCGCCCACTAGCGCTTCCCTCCTTCCATGACTTTGTGGCTTGTGCTGTTGCTCTGACACGTTCTGATCTCTTCTTTCTTCTTTCCATGTGGCGGTCAGAGCTCTGTGGGACACCAGGGTATTTAGCTCCAGAAATCCTGAAGTGTTCGATGGATGAAACTCACCCTGGATATGGAAAGGAGGTGGATCTGTGAGTATGAGACGTGCTCGGCTGCTTCGTGGTGAAATGTACATGTGCTGGACCCTCCATATGTTGGGTTGAGCCCCTATGGTCGGGGGCTGTGCTTGCAGCAGGCACGGTCTCTAGCTGTCGGCTCCTTCGTTCCCCTTTTTGTAGGTGGGCGTGCGGGGTGATCATGTTTACACTACTGGCTGGCTCGCCTCCATTCTGGCATCGTAGACAGATGTTAATGCTCCGCATGATCATGGACGGACGATACCAATTCAGTTCTCCTGAGTGGGATGACCGATCTGCAACAGCCAGAGATCTGGTAAAATCACGAGTGTCTCCGAGTAGTTAGATGGACAGGCCCACAATATACATCTGAGCTTCTGTCCTTGCATCTTCTCCTTAGATCTCCCATCTTCTCCAAGTGTTTCCAGATAAGCGTCTTACAGCGGACCAGGCTCTCCAGCACCCGTTTTTCCAAAGTCACCAGCGAGATAGCGGCTCCACCGTCACTCCATATCACCGCTTCCGGGTCAGTCTGCTCTCCAACCTTCAGTCACCGGTCTGAGGGAAGTGCCCGGCGTCTTTTCTAGGAGTTCTATGTAGGTCACGTCTTGCTCTTTTCTTCTTCCAGATTGCAGCCTGGGCCGCTTTGGCTTGTGTCCGTATCCTGGTGAGATGGAGGCGAGCGCGGCCCGTTACCCGAGAACTGCTCATAAGTGACCCATACGGGGTGAAGGGCATCCGGAGACTTATTGATGCCTGTGCTTTCCGTATATATGGCCACTGGGTGAAAAAGGGAGAAAGACAGAATCGTGCAGCTTTATTTCAGAACCAGCCGAAAGCCCTTCTATTGACAATGGGGGACGATGAGGACCACGATGGCGACTGATAACCTGCTGATAGTGACTGAGTCCGGCCATTATGTGCGTGGTAGAGGACACTGCCGGTAATAACCTACAGATCTCTCACAGGCTGTAGGTGGAAGCTGCCGCCTAAACTACGAGACCCTCATCATGTAATAATGCTGGCGAGTTATTCCCGCTGGTTCTGGAGGGAGACCATATCATGGTGTAGACTTCATGTCTGGGGACCCCCACGTATGGTTAGTATGCTGCCCCCCCTCAGTTCAATATAGGGGGTAGTATACACCGCCTTTCCCATGGACTTCTCCGTTTTATTGTTTAATAATATTAGTTTTCAGTGAATTTCATTTTGAATAAAAGATTCCATTTCAATGTGAAAGCCGCCTCCTCCACATGCTCCTCCGCCGCCGCGTGCTCCGCCGCCTCCTCCACGTGCTCCGCCGCCGCCTCCTCCGCGTGCCCCGCCGCCGCCTCCTCCGCGTGCCCCGCCGCCTCCTCCACGTGCCCCGCCGCCGCCTCCTCCACGTGCCCCGCCGCCGACTCTTCCACGTGCCCCGCCGCCGACTCTTCCACGTGCCCCGCCGCCGACTCTTCCACGTGCCCCGCCGCCGACTCTTCCACGTGCCCCGCCGCCTCCTCCACGTGCTCCGCAGTCATTTCAGTTCTGAATCACAGTATAAAGCCTCATGCACCCGGCCGTGCCCGTAATCACCAAAGTAATGGAGCACTAAAACACAGAAGATAGGCCGTGTTCTATCTATTGCGGTACAGTTCTACGGCACGGACACCTATCGGTAGTGATACATAAAGGTGCCCGCGGCCAATAGAACTGAATGGTTCCGTAATTACAGACCTCACTACGGTCCGCAAATAAGGAGATTTTTTTATGGTCGTGTGCATGGGGCCTAATTGAAGGGAAAGCTTTTCACAGCCGCCCTCCAGTTAACAGGCAGCACCGGCAGCAGTCACTGGTCAGTGAGCAGAAGTCTCCGCCATGTTTCACATTCGACTAGTCACATGGGTGAACGGCTGATTTAAGGTCCAGCCACTGATTCTGAATTGGATTTCTGTCTGTACAGATAAGTAATAAGCCGCCCGCACTACACGGACCTCGGTGTGTCCCTGGTTTATAGGAAGGCACGCTTTTCTTCTCAGACTCGGCATGAGTTGGTATTAAGCCTCGTTCACACTTGCGCAGGTGATCTGGGTCAGAGATACGCCGGTGTGAACGAGGCCTTCAGTGTTAGGTGCTGGGGAGAGCGGCGGGACATGAACCAGTAGAGACTCTGTCTTTTGGGGGAGCAGTCACGCACGCCACATTCTGTTGGTCATTTCTCCGGCTGAATCTGTTCCCTTCATCTGAACGTGGCGGTTTCTGACGCAGGTGCCACAAGTTTCATTCAGATAAATGGAACCGATTTCCCGTTGCAGAAATGTCTACACCAAAAGTTGCGGCGTGACTGCAGCCTAAGAGCACGTTCACATGTAGCAGAAACACTGCAGAATTCCCCACCGGGAAGTGGATGAGATTGTAACAGCTCTCCGGGGCACCAAGTGCTCGCTCTTCTGTTTTACACGTTGGAACATGCTCCGGACCAAGCCCTGCTCTGGAAAGCGTTACACACTATTAGGCGTCATGCAGGCGGCCGTTTCCAGGTTGCGGCCCACAAACGGGCATCCTAGTGGCTTCCACGCATCAGAGCCACGAACTAGCCAGACCGCAAACAAGAACAAGACGTGTTCTAACATTCTGAGGAACAAACCAGATGTGCGCACGCCTAGAAACGAATGCTTCACGACCCGCAGCCGCCACTTCCGTGGTTATACAAGGTCAGAGTTCATGCAGCATCATAAGGGTGTGTTCATACGAAGTGTTTTCAGACCTAATTCGGGCGTTTTACGCCTGAATAACCGGCTCCATTACGTCTGCAAACATCTGCTCACTGCCAGCAATGGGTTTTACGATGTTCTGTTCCCACGAGGTGTTATTTTTACTCGTCGCTGTCAAAATACGGCGCGTAAAAAGACGCCCGCGAAAAAGAAGTGCAGGACGCTTCTATACATTATATGCAGGTCACGTTGGACGTTTTTCGAGCCGTTTTTCATTGACAAACAGCTCCAAAAACGGCCATAAAATACGCCATGAAAAACACGAGTAGTTACAAAAACGTCTGACAATCAGGAGCAGTTTTCGCCGTATTGTCAGACGTTTTGGGTCACTGCGTGTGAACAGAGCCTTAGACATAAAGGGCAGGCAGCGATCTAAAGAGCCAGGAAATCCTCCGGGACCCTTCACAAATGGACGGGATCCAAAGACCCTTATTTCTCCGGGACGGTGCGGCAGTGCTGAGCGGGTTTGGATGATCAGAGGTGATCGGCCATCTGACAGTTTTAGACGGTTCAAGTAGCGGCCGGACTGTAGGATAAATGGTGCGAATGAACAGCATCATGGGAAGGCCCTCAACCCCCCCCCGTCCCCCCCCGAGCACAAAATCTATTCATTTCTATCACTCAGTAGTGATTGGCCCAGACCAGTGATGACCGGCTCTTTATTGCTGTACGGACACCTATGGATTATGTCCAGGGGGCTGCAGACACGTCTCCGTTCCTTGCTTGGCACTGGCCGGGCAGATTAGACCTCATCCCAGGCTGTGCTTCTCGGTGCAGGGGCCACACGAGCGCGGCTACAGCTCGGACACAGGAATCTAAACTGGAGACCGCGGGACGTCATTACCAGATCCTCCGCCCTCCCGGCCCGTCTGGATCTTCAGGTCTCCTCTCAGCCGCTTGTATCTCCCTGAGGGAGGGGAAGAAATTACCAACGAACGGCCCAGACGTGTTTCTAGGAGCAGAGTTGTGGTCTTACCCTGCGCTGTACGGGCTGCGCTCTGCCCCCGGCGCCGCGGTATCTTCCGTCTCCTGAGCTCCAGCTGAAAGGCACAACAGTTCTCCGTTAACATGGTGTGGATAATGTGCTGACCCAGCGCTCCCTGCCCCCGACGTCCGCACCTTCATCACTTGTCTTTGCATCGTTCATCTCGGAGATCACATCGGAGACTATTGAGAGGTCTAAATTAACCTGCCAGGGAAAAAAATGGAATCAGATGGGGGAGGGGTGTGAAAACCGTGCAGAGGAAAAGAGAAGTCGTTTCCCTTAACAACCAATCAGATTGCCGCTTTCAGTTTACAAATAGTCTCAAATATGCCAGCTGGAACCGGATTGGTTGGAATCGGCAGCCACTCCCCTTTTCCTTTGCAGCAGAAGTTGTGCGTAGAGGAGGAGACGCTGCCGCCAGGACCGGGCCGCGCTCCACCTTCTTACCTGAGGAGTAAACGCCCATTTATACAGTTTGAAATGGCAGAAGTACGTCTTCACAAAATAGTCCAATATGTGCAACAGTTGCTGCGGGGAGAACACCCCAATGCTGAACGGCGGCCGCTGCAAGAGAGAGAAAGGATCAGGACTTACACGTGTGTGCCCGGCACCGCGGAGACTCCGGCGTCATCATAACTTACCTGGACAGCGTGACAAAGGAGCAAATCCCGGAAGAGCTGGTGACACTCGGATACATTTCCCAGGGGTGAACCTAGACAGAGGAAAGGTAATCAGGAGGGAACACCCCAACACGTTCATACCCTAAGACTAGACCGGTCCCCGACACCAAACCTCTGTCCACCTCATCCAAAAAAAGTGCTGGCGGACATTGGTTGGGTTAACGCCCTCCCCTCGTTTCTCTCCCCACCTCGTTATCCTCCAGGATCGACCACATTTTCATCTCCATACTGTCACCTCCTTTCTTGCATTTGACCGTTTTTTTTTGTTTTTTAACCCTCTCAAACCGGCATCCTTCTGGCCTGGGGACGTTGATGGGCAGGGAGCAGCAGGCGATCACGTGATCAGGGTCATCCACGCGGCAATGACCGGGCACTCACCGCTCTGCTGCTTTCCTTCGGTACCTTGGCCTGGCTTTACCCGCTTCCTGTCCTCTACATGGGGGTCCTGCGCACTTCCAGGGATGGATCTTGGTGCTTTATAGTTTCCCTGAAGTCCTAGTCCACCATGGTGGTTTTTCCTCCCTCTTCAATGTCAGCAGAGGAACATATCAGGGGTGTCTGGCCTCCCCCTCGAGCCTCTTCTGATGCACCAAACCAGGTATTAACCCTAGGGCTCCCGTACATTTCCCACCAAGTCTCCCTCCCTAGTCCGGCGCCCCTTGTTTACCATCCGCTTAGCCTCGGGGCTCTCGGTCAATCACTCCATGAACATCAGACTCCCTGATTAGATGGTGAGTTCCATCATAATGAGCTCCCCCCCCCCCCCCCCCCGAGTGTCTGGGCCTACACTTGTCTCCACCAGATCTTGGCCATTTTTATCCGGTGCTGCCCATTCACACACCGGGATTGGCACCGACCCATCCCCCGAGTTATTCTGGCCACTTATATCACCATAAACATTGGGGTGGCTTAGGGATCCAAAAACAACATCAAGACTCCGGACTCCCTTCAGTAGCCCTGTATCACTTTACCTCGGACCCTCCCATCTGGCTTTAAAAGCCCCCGAGGTCTCCCACGTTGCCTTGCATGGATCCTATAGATCCCGTCCTCCTCCCTCTGTATATGGGACAGTGTTGAATAGTCTGGTGGGTTTATCTCATGTCGTCTTCCCTCTGCAGGTTTGATCTGGGTCTAGTCTCACCTTCACCTCCTATCACTGGGCTCTGCCGGTTTTCATGCAGGGTTACATGGTGCCACCTCCATCCCTGGGTGCCCCTCCCTGGTGTCCTCCCGCATAGCTGCGTGTCCTGCCTAAGGGTGCAATGCTTCTGTATCAGGACCTACCAGACGATGAGACGGCCCGCTAGGCAAGAGGATAAATGTGTACCCCACAACATACACCCCCCCATTTACTACCTATTTTAGGCCACCAAACATCTGATTGCCAAAGTCTGGAACAACCATCTTTAGTTCTTGTTAGATGCAGCATTTCCGGGTATACGTGAAGTGCTCCTGCGATAAGTGAGGACGTCCATCTCTCCTCCTCCGCCGGCTCGTGTCCAGCTCTCCTCCTCCGCCGGCTCGTGTCCAGCTCTCCCCCTCCTCCTCCGCCGGCTCGTGTCCAGCTCCCCCCCTCCTCCTCCGTCGGCTCGTGTCCATCTCTCCCCCTCCTCCGGCTCGTGTCCAGCTCTCCCCCTCCTCCTCCGCCGGCTCGTGTCCAGCTCTCCCCCTCCGCCGGCTCGTGTCCAGCTCTCCCCCTCCTCCTCCGCCGGCTCGTGTCCAGCTCTCCCCCTCCGCCGGCTCGTGTCCAGCTCTCCCCCTCCTCCTCCTCGTGTCCAGCTCTCCCCCTCCTCCTCCGCTGGCTCGTGTCCAGCTCTCCTCCTCCGCCAGCTCGTGTCCAGCTCTCCTCCTCCTCCTCCGCCAGCTCGTGTCCAGCTCTCCTCCGCCGGCTCGTGTCCAGCTCTCCTCCTCCTCCGCCGGCTCGTGTCCAGCTCTCCCCCTCCTCCTCCACCGGCTCGTGTCCAGCTCTCCCCCTCCTCCTCCGCCGGCTCGTGTCCAGCTCTCCTCCTCCTCCTCCTCCTCCTCCGCCGGCTCGTGTCCAGCTCTCCTCCTCCTCCTCCTCCGCCGGCTCGTGTCCAGCTCTCCTCCGCCGGCTCGTGTCCAGCTCTCCTCCGCCGGCTCGTGTCCAGCTCTCCTCCTCCTCCTCCGCCGCCGGCTCGTTCTTCTACTTCCACGTCCTCTCTGTCTATTTTCTCTCTTAACCCTTCACTGTCCTTGCTGTTCAGATCCCCGACTCTCCTGTGGTCCTTCTTTGCGGATTCCATCGGTCGGCTTGGCCTTTTCTCACACCAGTCTTAGAGCCGCAGGTATGTGGACGCACCTTCAACATTTTACTTTAGATTCCTTATAAAAATTATAGTTGAGAAAATAAAAATCCAGCAGAATGAGTTGGTGACGTGCAGCCGGGACCCCCCCCCCCACCATTATCAGCCATGACGGTCTCCAGTAATCCTCATGATCTGCATCATTCTGCGGGCACAAGGGTCCCCTCACCAGCCTGATACCCCCAGTGCCCCTTATATCATCCCAGTCCCAAACTACACCAACAATGGGGCCTGAGCGCAGATCACAGGGAGGAGGAGCGGAGGCCACGGCAGGATCTCACCTACACAAGCCGCGTGCGTCTCCTTCACGATGGAGAGAACACAAGACATCTGCTCCACGTCATATCCACAGTCCCGGCAGAATCGCACCGTGTAATAATAAAGATCCAGTAGGGCCCCGGCACGAGGGCCACACAGGCCGCTCTCCAGATCCAGCAGTTCAGACAGAGTTCTGGGTAGAGATGACACATTAATAAGTTGGGGGAGGGGGGTTAGAAGGAGCGGAGGTCAAGCCACTCTACCTGCGTAGATCTTCCGCGCTCTGCGCACGCTCCAGCCTCTCCAGGTCACGCACGGTCACATCTTTCCTGTAAGCAACAGAACAAGACGGAAAGCGTTTGGGTGCTGTGATTACTTGTTGTCTGCACCGGCAATTACACAGCTCTGCAGGAGAAGAGGCACAGAACACAGGCAGCTTCCAGAAAAGAGGGAGGCGGGCGCCGGGGAGCCCAGGACAGAGGCCGAGGCGGGCGCCGGGGAGCCCGGGACAGAGGCCGAGGCAGGCGCCGGGGAGCCCGGGACAGAGGCCGAGGCAGGCGCCGAGGAGCCCGGGACAGAGGCCGAGGCGGGCGCCGGGGAGCCCGGGACAGAAGCGGGCGCCGAGGAGCCTGGGACAGAAGCGGGAGCCCGGGACAGAAGCGGAGGCGGGCGCCGGGGAGCCCAGGACAGAAGCGGAGGCGGGCGCCGGGGAGCCCGGGACAGAAGCGGAGGCGGGCGCCGGGGAGCCCGGGACAGAAGCGGAGGCGGGCGCCGGGGAGCCCGGGACAGAAGCGGAGGCGGGCGCCGGGGAGCCCGGGACAGAAGCGGAGGCGGGCGCCGGGGAGCCCGGGACAGAAGCGGAGGCGGGCGCCGGGGAGCCCGGGACAGAAGCGGAGGCGGGCGCCGGGGAGCCCGGGACAGAAGCGGGCGGCGGGTGGAGGGGAATCGGGGGACGGGAGCTCAGCAGCGGAGGCCGGCATGGCTGGGGGTAGAGCCGGGTTTACTTACCATAGGCAGACTCGTGATTTCGATATCTTTACCTGAAAGGAAAAACAGTAAAATTAAGAATCCGGTTTCCAGGGATTTTACAGATGAACATTTGATTGACTCGTTCCCTTCTGATTCTGCATCAGAGAAACATTCAGGCGGTGACAGGACCCGGGGGGGGGGGGTACAGGCGGTGACAGGACCCGGGGGGGGGGGGGGGTACAGGCGGTGACAGGACCCGGGGGGGGGCGGGGTACAGGCGGTGACAGGACCCGGGGGGGGGGCGGGGTACAGGCGGTGACAGGACCCGGGGGGGGGGCGGGGTACAGGCGGTGACAGGACCCGGGGGGGGGGCGGGGTACAGGCGGTGACAGGACGGGGGGGGGCGGGGTATAGGCGGTGACAGGACGGGGGGGGGCGGGGTACAGGCGGTGACAGGACGGGGGGGGGCGGGGTACAGGCGGTGACAGGACGGGGGGGGTACAGGCGGCGACAGGACCCGGGGGGGGTACAGGCGGCGACAGGACGGGGGGGGTACAGGCGGCGACAGGACCCGGGGGGGTTACAGGCGGTGACAGGACCCGGGGGGGGTACAGGCGGTGACAGGACCCGGGGGGGTACAGGCGGTGACAGGACCCGGGGGGGGTACAGGCGGTGACAGGACCCGGGGGGGGTACAGGCGGTGACAGGACCCGGGGGGGGTTACAGGCGGTGACAGGACCCGGGGGGGGTACAGGCGGTGACAGGACCCGGGGGGGGGCGGGGTACAGGCGGTGACAGGACCCGGGGGGGGGGTGGGGTACAGGCGGTGACAGGACCCGGGGGGGGGGCGGGGTACAGGCGGTGACAGGACCCGGGGGGGGGGGCGGGGTACAGGCGGTGACAGGACCCGGGGGGGGGGCGGGGTACAGGCGGTGACAGGACCCGGGGGGGGCGGGGTACAGGCGGTGACAGGACCCGGGGGGGGCGGGGTACAGGCGGTGACAGGACCCGGGGGGGGCGGGGTACAGGCGGTGACAGGACCCGGGGGGGCGGGGTACAGGCGGTGACAGGACCCGGGGGGGGCGGGGTACAGGCGGTGACAGGACCCGGGGGGGGCGGGGTACAGGCGGTGACAGGACCCGGGGGGGGCGGGGTACAGGCGGTGACAGGACCCGGGGGGGGGGGGTACAGGCGGTGACAGGACCCGGGGGGGGGGGGGGGGTACAGGCGGGTGACAGGACCCGGGGGGGGGGTACAGGCGGTAACAGGACCCGGGGGGCGGGGTACAGGCGGTGACAGGACGGGGGGGGGCGGGGTACAGGCGGTGACAGGACGGGGGGGGTACAGGCGGCGACAGGACCCGGGGGGGGTACAGGCGGCGACAGGACGGGGGGGGTACAGGCGGCGACAGGACCCGGGGGGGTTACAGGCGGTGACAGGACCCGGGGGGGGTACAGGCGGTGACAGGACCCGGGGGGGGTACAGGCGGTGACAGGACCCGGGGGGGGTACAGGCGGTGACAGGACCCGGGGGGGGTACAGGCGGTGACAGGACCCGGGGGGGGTTACAGGCGGTGACAGGACCCGGGGGGGGTACAGGCGGTGACAGGACCCGGGGGGGGCGGGGTACAGGCGGTGACAGGACCCGGGGGGGGGGTGGGGTACAGGCGGTGACAGGACCCGGGGGGGGGGGCGGGGTACAGGCGGTGACAGGACCCGGGGGGGGGGGCGGGGTACAGGCGGTGACAGGACCCGGGGGGGGGGCGGGGTACAGGCGGTGACAGGACCCGGGGGGGGCGGGGTACAGGCGGTGACAGGACCCGGGGGGGGCGGGGTACAGGCGGTGACAGGACCCGGGGGGGCGGGGTACAGGCGGTGACAGGACCCGGGGGGGGCGGGGTACAGGCGGTGACAGGACCCGGGGGGGGCGGGGTACAGGCGGTGACAGGACCCGGGGGGGCGGGGTACAGGCGGTGACAGGACCCGGGGGGGGCGGGGTACAGGCGGTGACAGGACCCGGGGGGGGGGGGGTACAGGCGGTGACAGGACCCGGGGGGGGGGGGGGGTACAGGCGGTAACAGGACCCGGGGGGGGGGGTACAGGCGGTAACAGGACCCGGGGGGGGGGTACAGGCGGTGACAGGACCCGGGGGGGGTACAGGCGGTGACAGGACCCGGGGGGGGTACAGGCGGTGACAGGACCCGGGGGGGGTACAGGCGGTGACAGGACCCGGGGGGGGTACAGGCGGTGACAGGACCCGGGGGGGGGGGGTACAGGCGGTGACAGGACCCGGGGGGGGGTACAGGCGGTGACAGGACCGGGGGGGGGGGGTACAGGCGGTGACAGGACCCGGGGGGGGGTACAGGCGGTGACAGGACCGGGGGGGGTACAGGCGGTGACAGGACCCGGGCGGGGTACAGGCGGTGACAGGACCCGGGGGGGCGGGGTACAGGCGGTGACAGGACCCGGGGGGGCGGGGTACAGGCGGTGACAGGACCCGGGGGGGGCAGGGTACAGGCGGTGACAGGACCCGGGGGGGGCGGGGTACAGGCGGTGACAGGACCCGGGGGGGGCGGGGTACAGGCGGTGACAGGACCGGGGGGGGCGGGGTACAGGCGGTGACAGGACCCGGGGGGCGGGGTACAGGCGGTGACAGGACCCGGGGGGCGGGGTACAGGCGGTGACAGGACCCGGGGGGGGGGCGGGGTACAGGCGGTGACAGGACCCGGGGGGGGGGCGGGGTACAGGCGGTGACAGGACCCGGGGGGGTACAGGCGCTAACAGGACCCGGGGGGGCGGGGTACAGGCGGTGACAGGACCCGGGGGGGCGGGGTACAGGCGGTGACAGGACCCGGGGGGGCGGGGTACAGGCGGTGACAGGACCCGGGGCGCCGGGGTACAGGCGGTGACAGGACCCGGGGGGGCGGGGTACAGGCGGTGACAGGACCCGGGGGGGCGGGGTACAGGCGGTGACAGGACCCGGGGGGGGCGGGGTACAGGCGGTGACAGGACCCGGGGGGGCGGGGTACAGGCGGTGACAGGACCGGGGGGGGCGGGGTACAGGCGGTGACAGGACCCGGGGGGGGCGGGGTACAGGCGGTGACAGGACCCGGGGGGCGGGGTACAGGCGGTGACAGGACCCGGGGGGGGCGGGGTACAGGCGGTGACAGGACCCGGGGGGGCGGGGTACAGGCGGTGACAGGACCCGGGGGGGTACAGGCGCTAACAGGACCCGGGGGGGCGGGGTACAGGCGGTGACAGGACCCGGGGGGGCGGGGTACAGGCGGTGACAGGACCCGGGGGGGCGGGGTACAGGCGGTGACAGGACCCGGGGGGGGCGGGGTACAGGCGGTGACAGGACCCGGGGGGCGGGGTACAGGCGGTGACAGGACCCGGGGGGGGCGGGGTACAGGCGGTGACAGGACCCGGGGGGCGGGGTACAGGCGGTGACAGGACCCGGGGGGGTACAGGCGGTGACAGGACCCGGGGGGGCGGGGTACAGGCGGTGACAGGACCCGGGGGGCGGGGTACAGGCGGTGACAGGACCCGGGGGGCGGGGTACAGGCGGTGACAGGACCCGGGGGGCGGGGTACAGGCGGTGACAGGACCCGGGGGGCGGGGTACAGGCGGTGACAGGACCCGGGGGGCGGGGTACAGGCGGGTGACAGGACCCGGGGGGCGGGGTACAGGCGGTGACAGGACCCGGGGGGGCGGGGTACAGGCGGTGACAGGACCCGGGGGGGCGGGGTACAGGCGGTGACAGGACCCGGGGGGGCGGGGTACAGGCGGTGACAGGACCCGGGGGGGGCGGGGTACAGGCGGTGACAGGACCCGGGGGGGGCGGGGTACAGGCGGTGACAGGACCCGGGGGGGGCGGGGTACAGGCGGTGACAGGACCCGGGGGGGGCGGGGTACAGGCGGTGACAGGACCCGGGGGGGGCGGGGTACAGGCGGTGACAGGACCCGGGGGGGGCGGGGTACAGGCGGTGACAGGACCCGGGGGGGGGGGGGTACAGGCGGTGACAGGACCCGGGGGGGGGGGGGGGGTACAGGCGGTGACAGGACCCGGGGGGGGGGTACAGGCGGTAACAGGACCCGGGGGGCGGGGTACAGGCGGTGACAGGACGGGGGGGGGCGGGGTACAGGCGGTGACAGGACGGGGGGGGTACAGGCGGCGACAGGACCCGGGGGGGGTACAGGCGGCGACAGGACGGGGGGGGTACAGGCGGCGACAGGACCCGGGGGGGTTACAGGCGGTGACAGGACCCGGGGGGGGTACAGGCGGTGACAGGACCCGGGGGGGGTACAGGCGGTGACAGGACCCGGGGGGGTACAGGCGGTGACAGGACCCGGGGGGGGTACAGGCGGTGACAGGACCCGGGGGGGGTTACAGGCGGTGACAGGACCCGGGGGGGGTACAGGCGGTGACAGGACCCGGGGGGGGGCGGGGTACAGGCGGTGACAGGACCGGGGGGGGGGTGGGGTACAGGCGGTGACAGGACCCGGGGGGGGGGCGGGGTACAGGCGGTGACAGGACCCGGGGGGGGGGGCGGGGTACAGGCGGTGACAGGACCCGGGGGGGGGGCGGGGTACAGGCGGTGACAGGACCCGGGGGGGGCGGGGTACAGGCGGTGACAGGACCCGGGGGGGCGGGGTACAGGCGGTGACAGGACCCGGGGGGGGCGGGGTACAGGCGGTGACAGGACCCGGGGGGGGCGGGGTACAGGCGGTGACAGGACCGGGGGGGGCGGGGTACAGGCGGTGACAGGACCCGGGGGGGGCGGGGTACAGGCGGTGACAGGACCCGGGGGGGGCGGGGTACAGGCGGTGACAGGACCCGGGGGGGGGGGGGGGGTACAGGCGGTGACAGGACCCGGGGGGGGGGGGGGTACAGGCGGTAACAGGACCCGGGGGGGGGGGTACAGGCGGTAACAGGACCCGGGGGGGGGGTACAGGCGGTGACAGGACCCGGGGGGGTACAGGCGGTGACAGGACCCGGGGGGGGTACAGGCGGTGACAGGACCCGGGGGGGGTACAGGCGGTGACAGGACCCGGGGGGGGTACAGGCGGTGACAGGACCCGGGGGGGGGGGTACAGGCGGTGACAGGACCCGGGGGGGGGTACAGGCGGTGACAGGACCGGGGGGGGGGGTACAGGCGGTGACAGGACCCGGGGGGGGGTACAGGCGGTGACAGGACCGGGGGGGGTACAGGCGGTGACAGGACCCGGGCGGGGTACAGGCGGTGACAGGACCCGGGGGGGCGGGGTACAGGCGGTGACAGGACCCGGGGGGGCGGGGTACAGGCGGTGACAGGACCCGGGGGGGCAGGGTACAGGCGGTGACAGGACCCGGGGGGGGCGGGGTACAGGCGGTGACAGGACCCGGGGGGGGGCGGGGTACAGGCGGTGACAGGACCGGGGGGGGCGGGGTACAGGCGGTGACAGGACCCGGGGGGCGGGGTACAGGCGGTGACAGGACCCGGGGGGCGGGGTACAGGCGGTGACAGGACCCGGGGGGGGGGCGGGGTACAGGCGGGTGACAGGACCCGGGGGGGGGGCGGGGTACAGGCGGTGACAGGACCCGGGGGGGTACAGGCGCTAACAGGACCCGGGGGGGCGGGGTACAGGCGGTGACAGGACCCGGGGGGGCGGGGTACAGGCGGTGACAGGACCCGGGGGGGCGGGGTACAGGCGGTGACAGGACCCGGGGCGCCGGGGTACAGGCGGTGACAGGACCCGGGGGGGCGGGGTACAGGCGGTGACAGGACCCGGGGGGCGGGGTACAGGCGGTGACAGGACCCGGGGGGGGCGGGGTACAGGCGGTGACAGGACCCGGGGGGGCGGGGGTACAGGCGGTGACAGGACCGGGGGGGGCGGGGTACAGGCGGTGACAGGACCCGGGGGGGGCGGGGTACAGGCGGTGACAGGACCCGGGGGGCGGGGTACAGGCGGTGACAGGACCCGGGGGGGGCGGGGTACAGGCGGTGACAGGACCCGGGGGGGCGGGGTACAGGCGGTGACAGGACCCGGGGGGTACAGGCGCTAACAGGACCCGGGGGGGCGGGGTACAGGCGGTGACAGGACCCGGGGGGGCGGGGTACAGGCGGTGACAGGACCCGGGGGGGCGGGGTACAGGCGGTGACAGGACCCGGGGGGGGCGGGGTACAGGCGGTGACAGGACCCGGGGGCGGGGTACAGGCGGTGACAGACCCGGGGGGGGCGGGGTACAGGCGGTGACAGGACCCGGGGGGCGGGGTACAGGCGGTGACAGGACCCGGGGGGGTACAGGCGGTGACAGGACCCGGGGGGGCGGGGTACAGGCGGTGACAGGACCCGGGGGGCGGGGTACAGGCGGTGACAGGACCCGGGGGGCGGGGTACAGGCGGTGACAGGACCCGGGGGGCGGGGTACAGGCGGTGACAGGACCCGGGGGGCGGGGTACAGGCGGTGACAGGACCCGGGGGGCGGGGTACAGGCGGTGACAGGACCCGGGGGGCGGGGTACAGGCGGTGACAGGACCCGGGGGGGCGGGGTACAGGCGGTGACAGGACCCGGGGGGGCGGGGTACAGGCGGTGACAGGACCCGGGGGGGCGGGGTACAGGCGGTGACAGGACCGGGGGGGGCGGGGTACAGGCGGTGACAGGACCGGGGGGGGCGGGGTACAGGCGGTGACAGGACCCGGGGGGGGCGGGGTACAGGCGGTGACAGGACCCGGGGGGCGGGGTACAGGCGGTGACAGGACCCGGGGGGGGGTGGGGTACAGGCGGTGACAGGACCCGGGGGGGGCGGGGTACAGGCGGTGACAGGACCCGGGGGGGTACAGGCGCTGACAGGACCCGGGGGGGCGGGGTACAGGCGGTGACAGGACCCGGGGGGGCGGGGTACAGGCGGTGACAGGACCCGGGGGGGCGGGGTACAGGCGGTGACAGGACCCGGGGGGGCGGGGTACAGGCGGAGACAGGACCCGGGGGGGCGGGGTACAGGCGGTGACAGGACCCGGGGGGGTACAGGCGCTGACAGGACCCGGGGGGGCGGGGTACAGGCGGTGACAGGACCCGGGGGGGGCGGGGTACAGGCGGTGACAGGACCCGGGGGGGGGTACAGGCGGTGACAGGACCCGGGGGGGGGGTACAGGCGGTGACAGGACCAGGGGGGGGTACAGGCGGTGACAGGACCAGGGGGGAGTACAGACGGTGACAGGACCCCGGGGGGGGGGGGTACAGGCGGTAACAGGACCAGGGGGGGGTACAGGCGGTGACAGGACCAGGGGGGGGCGGGGTACAGGCGGTGACAGGACCCGGGGGGCGGGGTACAGGCGGTGACAGGACCCGGGGGGGGGTGGGGTACAGGCGGTGACAGGACCCGGGGGGGGCGGGGTACAGGCGGTGACAGGACCCGGGGGGGTACAGGCGCTGACAGGACCCGGGGGGGCGGGGTACAGGCGGTGACAGGACCCGGGGGGGCGGGGTACAGGCGGTGACAGGACCCGGGGGGGCGGGGTACAGGCGGTGACAGGACCCGGGGGGGCGGGGTACAGGCGGAGACAGGACCCGGGGGGGCGGGGTACAGGCGGTGACAGGACCCGGGGGGGTACAGGCGCTGACAGGACCCGGGGGGGCGGGGTACAGGCGGTGACAGGACCCGGGGGGGGCGGGGTACAGGCGGTGACAGGACCCGGGGGGGGGTACAGGCGGTGACAGGACCCGGGGGGGGGGTACAGGCGGTGACAGGACCAGGGGGGGGTACAGGCGGTGACAGGACCAGGGGGGAGTACAGACGGTGACAGGACCCCGGGGGGGGGGGGTACAGGCGGTAACAGGACCAGGGGGGGGTACAGGCGGTGACAGGACCAGGGGGGGGTACAGGCGGTGACAGGACCAGGGGGGGTACAGGCGGTGACAGGACCAGGGGGGAGTACAGACGGTGACAGGACCCCGGGGGGGGGGGGGTACAGGCGGTGACAGGACCCGGGGGGGGCGTACAGGCGGTGACAGGACCCGGGGGGGGGGGTACAGGCGGTGACAGGACCCGGGGGGGGGCGTACAGGCGGTGACAGGACCCGGGGGGGGGGGTACAGGCGGTGACAGGACCCGGGGGGGGGCGGGGTACAGGCGGTGACAGGACCCGGGGGGGGGGGGGGTCAGGTGGTGATAGTAACACAGTCAGACTTACCCGGCACAGGCCGCCATCCCCGGGACTCGCGTTTCCAGTCTCCGCAATCATCACGGCGTCTGGTCCCCGGACAATGTTTATATAGACGCTGTCATATAGTTACCATGGGAAACGGCGGCTGGGCGGGCTCAATAACTACCAGCCACTAGTAGCCAAGCTTCTTACAGCTGACATTCACAGCAGCCAATGGCCGTAAGCGTAAAGACTCGACAGTAGGAAGTGACGTAGTTGCGTTGGCTGCAAGAGCGCATGCGCGGAGTTCTGGGTTTAATTTCCGGTTATCCTGAGAGAAGATGGCGGAGACTGTAAGAGCGATCATCGCATTATTATTGTCAGTTACGTTCATGTCGTGATCTGTTCTCATGTCTTCTCCTCACGTATCCGCTCCGCCTGTCCCATAGACAATGTCCGGTGCTGAGGAGCAGGATGAGGTGTAATAATAATATAATGTCCGGTGCTGAGGAGCAGGATGAGGTGTAATAATAATATAATGTCCGGTGCTGAGGAGCAGGATGAGGTGTAATAATAATATAATGTCCTGTGCTGAGGAGGAGGATGAGGTGTAATAATAATATAATGTCCGGTGCTGAGGAGGAGGATGAGGTGTAATAATAATATAATGTCCTGTGCTGAGGAGGAGGATGAGGTGTAATAATAATATAATGTCCTGTGCTGAGGAGGAGGATGAGGTGTAATAATAATATAATGTCCTGTGCTGAGGAGGAGGATGAGGTGTAATAATAATATAATGTCCGGTGCTGAGGAGGAGGATGAGGTGTAATAATAATATAATGTCCGGTGCTGAGGAGCAGGATGAGGTGTAATAATAATATAACGTCCGGTGCTGAGGAGGAGGATGAGGTGTAATAATAATATAATGTCCGGTGCTGAGGAGCGGGATGAGGTGTAATAATAATATAATGTCCGGTGCTGAGGAGGAGGATGAGGTGTAATAATAATATAATGTCCTGTGCTGAGGAGGAGGATGAGGTGTAATAATAATATAATGTCCGGTGCTGAGGAGCAGGATGAGGTGTAATAATAATATAATGTCCGGTGCTGAGGAGGAGGATGAGGTGTAATAATAATATAATGTCCGGTGCTGAGGAGGAGGATGAGGTGTAATAATAATATAATGTCCGGTGCTGAGGAGCAGGATGAGGTGTAATAATAATATAATGTCCTGTGCTGAGGAGGAGGATGAGGTGTAATAATAATATAATGTCCTGTGCTGAGGAGGGGGATGAGGTGTAATAATAATATAACGTCCGGTGCTGAGGAGCAGGATGAGGTGTAATAATAATATAATGTCCGGTGCTGAGGAGCAGGATGAGGTGTAATAATAATATAATGTCCGGTGCTGAGGAGGAGGATGAGGTGTAATAATAATATAATGTCCGGTGCTGAGGAGGAGGATGAGGTGTAATAATAATATAATGTCCGGTGCTGAGGAGCAGGATGAGGTGTAATAATAATATAATGTCCTGTGCTGAGGAGGAGGATGAGGTGTAATAATAATATAATGTCCTGTGCTGAGGAGGAGGATGAGGTGTAATAATAATATAATGTCCGGTGCTGAGGAGGAGGATGAGGTGTAATAATAATATAATGTCCTGTGCTGAGGAGGAGGATGAGGTGTAATAATAATATAATGTCCGGTGCTGAGGAGGAGGATGAGGTGTAATAATAATATAATGTCCTGTGCTGAGGAGGAGGATGAGGTGTAATAATAATATAATGTCCTGTGCTGAGGAGGGGGATGAGGTGTAATAATAATATAATGTCCTGTGCTGAGGAGGAGGATGAGGTGTAATAATAATATAATGTCCGGTGCTGAGGAGGAGGATGAGGTGTAATAATAATATAATGTCCTGTGCTGAGGAGGGGGATGAGGTGTAATAATAATATAATGTCCGGTGCTGAGGAGGAGGATGAGGTGTAATAATAATATAATGTCCAGTGCTGAGGAGCAGGATGAGGTGTAATAATAATATAATGTCCGGTGCTGAGGAGCGGGATGAGGTGTAATAATAATATAATGTCCTGTGCTGAGGAGGAGCAGGATGAGGTGTAATAATAATATAATGTCCGGTGCTGAGGAGCAGGATGAGGTGTAATAATAATATAATGTCCTGTGCTGAGGAGGAGGATGAGGTGTAATAATAATATAATGTCCGGTGCTGAGGAGGAGGATGAGGTGTAATAATAATATAATGTCCGGTGCTGAGGAGGAGGATGAGGTGTAATAATAATATAATGTCCTGTGCTGAGGAGGGGGATGAGGTGTAATAATAATATAATGTCCGGTGCTGAGGAGGAGGATGAGGTGTAATAATAATATAATGTCCGGTGCTGAGGAGCAGGATGAGGTGTAATAATATAATGTCCGGTGCTGAGGAGCAGGATGAGGTGTAATAATAATATAATGTCCGGTGCTGAGGAGCAGGATGAGGTGTAATAATAATATAATGTCCGGTGCTGAGGAGCAGGATGAGGTGTAATAATAATATAATGTCCTGTGCTGAGGAGCGGGATGAGGTGTAATAATAATATAATGTCCGGTGCTGAGGAGCAGGATGAGGTGTAATAATAATATAATGTCCGGTGCTGAGGAGCAGGATGAGGTGTAATAATAATATAACGTCCGGTGCTGAGGAGGAGGATGAGGTGTAATAATAATATAATGTCCGGTGCTGAGGAGCGGGATGAGGTGTAATAATAATATAATGTCCGGTGCTGAGGAGGAGGATGAGGTGTAATAATAATATAATGTCCTGTGCTGAGGAGGAGGATGAGGTGTAATAATAATATAATGTCCGGTGCTGAGGAGCGGGATGAGGTGTAATAATAATATAATGTCCGGTGCTGAGGAGGAGGATGAGGTGTAATAATAATATAATGTCCTGTGCTGAGGAGGAGGATGAGGTGTAATAATAATATAATGTCCGGTGCTGAGGAGGAGGATGAGGTGTAATAATAATATAATGTCCGGTGCTGAGGAGGAGGATGAGGTGTAATAATAATATAATGTCCGGTGCTGAGGAGGAGGATGAGGTGTAATAATAATATAATGTCCTGTGCTGAGGAGGAGGATGAGGTGTAATAATAATATAACGTCCGGTGCTGAGGAGGAGGATGAGGTGTAATAATAATATAATGTCCGGTGCTGAGGAGGAGGATGAGGTGTAATAATAATATAATGTCCGGTGCTGAGGAGGAGGATGAGGTGTAATAATAATATAATGTCCTGTGCTGAGGAGCAGGATGAGGTGTAATAATAATATAATGTCCTGTGCTGAGGAGCGGGATGAGGTGTAATAATAATATAATGTCCGGTGCTGAGGAGGAGGATGAGGTGTAATAATAATATAATGTCCGGTGCTGAGGAGGAGGATGAGGTGTAATAATAATATAATGTCCGGTGCTGAGGAGGAGGATGAGGTGTAATAATAATATAATGTCCTGTGCTGAGGAGGAGGATGAGGTGTAATAATAATATAATGTCCTGTGCTGAGGAGCAGGATGAGGTGTAATAATAATATAATGTCCTGTGCTGAGGAGCAGGATGAGGTGTAATAATAATATAATGTCCGGTGCTGAGGAGGAGGATGAGGTGTAATAATAATATAATGTCCGGTGCTGAGGAGGGGGATGAGGTGTAATAATAATATAATGTCCGGTGCTGAGGAGGAGGATGAGGTGTAATAATAATATAATGTCCGGTGCTGAGGAGCAGGATGAGGTGTAATAATAATATAACGTCCGGTGCTGAGGAGGAGGATGAGGTGTAATAATAATATAATGTCCGGTGCTGAGGAGGAGGATGAGGTGTAATAATAATATAATGTCCGGTGCTGAGGAGCAGGATGAGGTGTAATAATAATATAATGTCCGGTGCTGAGGAGGAGGATGAGGTGTAATAATAATATAACGTCCTGTGCTGAGGAGCGAGGATGAGGTGTAATAATAATATAACGTCCGGTGCTGAGGAGGGGGATGAGGTGTAATAATAATATAATGTCCGGTGCTGAGGAGGAGGATGAGGTGTAATAATAATATAACGTCCGGTGCTGAGGAGGGGGATGAGGTGTAATAATAATATAATGTCCGGTGCTGAGGAGCGAGGATGAGGTGTAATAATAATATAATGTCCGGTGCTGAGGAGGAGGATGAGGTGTAATAATAATATAACGTCCGGTGCTGAGGAGGGGGATGAGGTGTAATAATAATATAATGTCCGGTGCTGAGGAGCGAGGATGAGGTGTAATAATAATATAACGTCCGGTGCTGAGGAGCAGGATGAGGTGTAATAATAATATAATGTCCTGTGCTGAGGAGGGGGATGAGGTGTAATAATAATATAATGTCCGGTGCTGAGGAGGAGGATGAGGTGTAATAATAATATAATGTCCGGTGCTGAGGAGGAGGATGAGGTGTAATAATAATATAATGTCCTGTGCTGAGGAGCAGGATGAGGTGTAATAATAATATAATGTCCTGTGCTGAGGAGGGGGATGAGGTGTAATAATAATATAATGTCCGGTGCTGAGGAGGAGGATGAGGTGTAATAATAATATAATGTCCGGTGCTGAGGAGGAGGATGAGGTGTAATAATAATATAATGTCCTGTGCTGAGGAGGAGGATGAGGTGTAATAATAATATAATGTCCTGTGCTGAGGAGCAGGATGAGGTGTAATAATAATATAATGTCCTGTGCTGAGGAGCAGGATGAGGTGTAATAATAATATAACGTCCGGTGCTGAGGAGGGGGATGAGGTGTAATAATAATATAATGTCCTGTGCTGAGGAGGAGGATGAGGTGTAATAATAATATAACGTCCTGTGCTGAGGAGCAGGATGAGGTGTAATAATAATATAATGTCCTGTGCTGAGGAGGGGGATGAGGTGTAATAATAATATAATGTCCGGTGCTGAGGAGGAGGATGAGGTGTAATAATAATATAATGTCCGGTGCTGAGGAGGAGGATGAGGTGTAATAATAATATAATGTCCGGTGCTGAGGAGGAGGATGAGGTGTAATAATAATATAACGTCCGGTGCTGAGGAGCAGGATGAGGTGTAATAATAATATAATGTCCTGTGCTGAGGAGGAGGATGAGGTGTAATAATAATATAATGTCCTGTGCTGAGGAGGAGCAGGATGAGGTGTAATAATAATATAATGTCCTGTGCTGAGGAGCAGGATGAGGTGTAATAATAATATAATGTCCGGTGCTGAGGAGGAGGATGAGGTGTAATAATAATATAACGTCCGGTGCTGAGGAGGAGGATGAGGTGTAATAATAATATAATGTCCGGTGCTGAGGAGCAGGATGAGGTGTAATAATAATATAATGTCCTGTGCTGAGGAGCGAGGATGAGGTGTAATAATAATATAATGTCCGGTGCTGAGGAGGGGGATGAGGTGTAATAATAATATAATGTCCGGTGCTGAGGAGCGGGATGAGGTGTAATAATAATATAATGTCCTGTGCTGAGGAGCGAGGATGAGGTGTAATAATAATATAATGTCCTGTGCTGAGGAGGAGGATGAGGTGTAATAATAATATAATGTCCTGTGCTGAGGAGCGAGGATGAGGTGTAATAATAATATAATGTCCTGTGCTGAGGAGCAGGATGAGGTGTAATAATAATATAATGTCCTGTGCTGAGGAGGAGGATGAGGTGTAATAATAATATAATGTCCTGTGCTGAGGAGGAGCAGGATGAGGTGTAATAATAATATAATGTCCGGTGCTGAGGAGGAGGATGAGGTGTAATAATAATATAATGTCCGGTGCTGAGGAGCAGGATGAGGTGTAATAATAATATAATGTCCGGTGCTGAGGAGGAGGATGAGGTGTAATAATAATATAATGTCCGGTGCTGAGGAGGAGGATGAGGTGTAATAATAATATAACGTCCTGTGCTGAGGAGGAGGATGAGGTGTAATAATAATATAATGTCCGGTGCTGAGGAGCAGGATGAGGTGTAATAATAATATAATGTCCTGTGCTGAGGAGGGGGATGAGGTGTAATAATAATATAATGTCCTGTGCTGAGGAGCAGGATGAGGTGTAATAATAATATAATGTCCGGTGCTGAGGAGGAGGATGAGGTGTAATAATAATATAACGTCCGGTGCTGAGGAGGGGGATGAGGTGTAATAATAATATAATGTCCGGTGCTGAGGAGGAGGATGAGGTGTAATAATAATATAATGTCCGGTGCTGAGGAGCAGGATGAGGTGTAATAATAATATAATGTCCGGTGCTGAGGAGGGGGATGAGGTGTAATAATAATATAATGTCCTGTGCTGAGGAGGAGGATGAGGTGTAATAATAATATAATGTCCGGTGCTGAGGAGCAGGATGAGGTGTAATAATAATATAATGTCCTGTGCTGAGGAGCAGGATGAGGTGTAATAATAATATAATGTCCTGTGCTGAGGAGCAGGATGAGGTGTAATAATAATATAATGTCCGGTGCTGAGGAGGGGGATGAGGTGTAATAATAATATAATGTCCTGTGCTGAGGAGGAGGATGAGGTGTAATAATAATATAATGTCCGGTGCTGAGGAGGAGGATGAGGTGTAATAATAATATAATGTCCTGTGCTGAGGAGCAGGATGAGGTGTAATAATAATATAATGTCCTGTGCTGAGGAGGGGATGAGGTGTAATAATAATATAATGTCCTGTGCTGAGGAGGAGGATGAGGTGTAATAATAATATAATGTCCGGTGCTGAGGAGGAGGATGAGGTGTAATAATAATATAATGTCCTGTGCTGAGGAGGAGGATGAGGTGTAATAATAATATAATGTCCGGTGCTGAGGAGCAGGATGAGGTGTAATAATAATATAATGTCCTTGTGCTGAGGAGGAGGATGAGGTGTAATAATAATATAATGTCCGGTGCTGAGGAGCAGGATGAGGTGTAATAATAATATAATGTCCTGTGCTGAGGAGGAGGATGAGGTGTAATAATAATATAATGTCCGGTGCTGAGGAGCAGGATGAGGTGTAATAATAATATAATGTCCTGTGCTGAGGAGGAGGATGAGGTGTAATAATAATATAATGTCCTGTGCTGAGGAGGAGGATGAGGTGTAATAATAATATAATGTCCTGTGCTGAGGAGGAGGATGAGGTGTAATAATAATATAATGTCCGGTGCTGAGGAGCAGGATGAGGTGTAATAATAATATAATGTCCGGTGCTGAGGAGGGGGATGAGGTGTAATAATAATATAACGTCCTGTGCTGAGGAGGAGGATGAGGTGTAATAATAATATAATGTCCGGTGCTGAGGAGGAGGATGAGGTGTAATAATAATATAATGTCCTGTGCTGAGGAGGAGGATGAGGTGTAATAATAATATAATGTCCGGTGCTGAGGAGGAGGATGAGGTGTAATAATAATATAATGTCCGGTGCTGAGGAGGAGGATGAGGTGTAATAATAATATAATGTCCGGTGCTGAGGAGGAGGATGAGGTGTAATAATAATATAATGTCCGGTGCTGAGGAGGAGGGATGAGGTGTAATAATAATATAATGTCCGGTGCTGAGGTAGGAGGATGAGGTGTAATAATAATATAATGTCCGGTGCTGAGGAGGGGGATGAGGTGTAATAATAATATAATGTCCGGTGCTGAGGAGGAGGATGAGGTGTAATAATAATATAATGTCCGGTGCTGAGGAGCAGGATGAGGTGTAATAATATAATGTCCGGTGCTGAGGAGGAGGATGAGGTGTAATAATAATATAATGTCCGGTGCTGAGGAGCAGGATGAGGTGTAATAATAATATAATGTCCGGTGCTGAGGAGGAGGATGAGGTGTAATAATAATATAATGTCCGGTGCTGAGGAGGAGGATGAGGTGTAATAATAATATAATGTCCTGTGCTGAGGAGGAGGATGAGGTGTAATAATAATATAATGTCCTGTGCTGAGGAGGGGATGAGGTGTAATAATAATATAATGTCCGGTGCTGAGGAGCAGGATGAGGTGTAATAATAATATAATGTCCGGTGCTGAGGAGGAGGATGAGGTGTAATAATAATATAATGTCCTGTGCTGAGGAGGAGGATGAGGTGTAATAATAATATAATGTCCGGTGCTGAGGAGGAGGATGAGGTGTAATAATAATATAATGTCCGGTGCTGAGGAGGAGGATGAGGTGTAATAATAATATAATGTCCTGTGCTGAGGAGGAGGATGAGGTGTAATAATAATATAATGTCCGGTGCTGAGGAGGAGGATGAGGTGTAATAATAATATAATGTCCGGTGCTGAGGAGCAGGATGAGGTGTAATAATAATATAATGTCCTGTGCTGAGGAGGAGGATGAGGTGTAATAATAATATAATGTCCGGTGCTGAGGAGGAGGATGAGGTGTAATAATAATATAATGTCCGGTGCTGAGGAGGAGGATGAGGTGTAATAATAATATAATGTCCGGTGCTGAGGAGCGGGATGAGGTGTAATAATAATATAATGTCCGGTGCTGAGGAGCAGGATGAGGTGTAATAATAATATAATGTCCGGTGCTGAGGAGGAGGATGAGGTGTAATAATAATATAATGTCCGGTGCTGAGGAGGAGGATGAGGTGTAATAATAATATAATGTCCGGTGCTGAGGAGCAGGATGAGGTGTAATAATAATATAATGTCCGGTGCTGAGGAGCAGGATGAGGTGTAATGATAATATAATGTCCGGTGCTGAGGAGCAGGATGAGGTGTAATAATAATATAATGTCCGGTGCTGAGGAGGAGGATGAGGTGTAATAATAATATAATGTCCGGTGCTGAGGAGCGGGATGAGGTGTAATAATAATATAATGTCCGGTGCTGAGGAGCGGGATGAGGTGTAATAATAATATAATGTCCGGTGCTGAGGAGGAGGATGAGGTGTAATAATAATATAATGTCCGGTGCTGAGGAGG